>NW_007249307.1:486159-522394 GCF_000164805.1 Carlito syrichta | reverse complement strand
TTTTCTTATTTTGATGCAACACAAAGCCAGAATATCCAAGGCTCTGTGGACCTCTGTTGTCCGCTTCAACAGTTGCCAACCATAGTAATTCAACTCCAAAATCTCTGCTCTATGCCACACTGGCTATACAAAATAAGTGCCTTTTCCTCGGTGCCACTGCCACAATACTGTTTGCAGCCCTGTGTCTTTCTAATTCTCAGGGAAAGTGCAGGAATATGATGCAAGCCTTCTCCCTTTTTTTTAACTGGATAAAGTAATAGATAACCCTGTGACCTGGTTCACATTCTCTTCCGTATATGTGCAGAACCCTCATTAATGGTAATGAAATTTGTACATATGTATTGAAGCAAGAGTACAGTTGCCTATGCCTGTGTATTCTTTCTTTTCTTACTATACACTTGGGAGTTTGATGCCATCTATATCTTCTAATTCTGAAACATGAGTAACTCAGATGAAAAATTATACCATTTTTTCTGAAATATAGTGTTCTCACTAGCAAATGCGGTGGGCATTTCTGCTTAAGATTACTATGATTTCAAGAAGCCAATACCAGATGATGAGTCTTTAGTAAAATAAACAACCAATGTTGTCATAATAAAATAGGCTTACAAATAAAAAGACTCCCTACTGAATCAGCAGAGAATACATTCTCATTACTTAAAAATTCCATATTACATAATTCATATACATCTCCAGAGTAGTAAAAACACATGATGAGGGGAAAAAAGTGAACTTAAAATAATCATGGGTAAACTGAGACTCCAGACCTGCCAGCAGTGAATATTGGTAATAGGCATTACCAGTATGGGGATGCCTGAGGACCATGTAAATCCAGATGATGGACTTCTCTAGGTTTTGAACTTCACCTGGAATCCTGCACTGCAAGTGATGATTTCCAAGTTATTTTGTTCTTGATTATTTCCAGTCCAAGTAAAATGGACAATTAAAAAAAGATGCTTCTATACTATTTCCATGATGGATGTTCACAACCAAAATAACTTCACCATCTGATGTGTTTCACAGTTTTAAGTTAAAGCAGACATACTATAATGTGCTTGTACATCTGGCTCAGGTGCTTCATTTGTCATATGTTTGTGAAATAATCCGCAGAGATGTTACAATTGCACATTCCCCTTGGGACATGAATAAAATGTGCCCACAAAGAGTTACCTAATTATTCATTCCTGCCAACAACATCCTCACCTAATAATAAGGTGGTGCTCAAAATGAGACATTAGTGCTTTCAGTCTTGAGAGATGTCAGTGCCACTTTTTGTTTCAAAAACAGAAAGTCTTTTGCATTTTTTAAAATAAGAAAAAGATCTTTGGCCTTTAAAGCAAGTAAAGTACTCTGGAGGTGGTATATTTGGTATTCTTATGGGGACAAATTCTGTAGTGCTGATCAAAGCCTAATGCTTCCTGACACTCATTGATTTATAGTCCATATAGCCACAAGAGATTAGTGAGCCAAAAGTTGATAGTCTCTAAGAAATGATTGATTTTATTTTTTTCTAATTCATTCTCTCTCTCTCTCTCTCTCTCTCTCTCTCTCTCTCATAAAGCAGGGTCTCTCTCTCTGTCACTCAGCTGGTGTGCAGTGACTCAATCATGGCCCACTGCCACCTCAAGTTCCTAGGTTAAAGCAATCCTCCTGCTTCAGCCTCCCAAGGAACTATTACTACAGGTACCACCTCCACAGATAATTTGGGGTGGGGGGTGGGTAGAGATCGGAGTCTTGCTATATTGCACAGGCTAGATTCAAACTCTTGGCCTCAAGCTATCTTCCCACCTAGGTCTCCCAAAGCACTAGGATTATAGGCATGAACCACCACGCCCTGCCCTGATTCTCTTTTGATGCAAAATGAACAATATTAATATGATTTTATTTTAAGGATTAAAAAGAGGAGGAGAAATTAGTTTACTGGTTAAAATACAAGCTAACCATCAAAATTCAGATTTTAATAAGGTCTAGAACAGGTCAAAGACTAAATGAATAAAGCATGCTCTAGACCTAGCTTCATCTACCATTAAATCAATTTGAAAGACTGTGGCAAAGATAAAGCTGTCAACCAATAAACCTCTAATAGTGTGTTAATTGTATATTGACTGAAGTAACAAATGATATGGGGTTGAATTTTCACAGGGACTAGAATAAAAGACCCTAAATAGTTAGACTAGATTAGAGATTCTTTTTCCCCTGAAATACAGACCTCTATGTAAAACAAGAAATAAAGAGGGAGAGAGAGAATTTAGGAGATTTGCCTGAGGTTTTCCAGTTTGTCAGTGGGTGTCAATGCCAAGTCATCTGCTTCCACAGTGCTAGTGAAACAATGAGAACTACAAATGATCTCAGTTTTTCTAGTAAATCTTAACATTTTTTGATTACTCATGTATAATATTTGAAATCTATATGTACTATTTCCCTTGAGTAAAAGAGAGAGTCACTATGAGGAAATAATTGAATGATTGAAATAATCTCTTGTTGGGATGAGAGAAATTAAAGGAAAATTTCATGGAATAAGAAGTATGAAAAATCATATTGAAAAGCAAAGCCACAGGTCTTCTCTGGTTCTCACATAGACCAGGTGGAGATTGTTGTATAGTGTAAAGGGGTCTGTGTATCCTTAGCCTCAGCATGTGATGGATATCAGATGGAAGTCTGAGAAACCTATAGTAGCCAAGGGGTTTTACTAGAAATACTGAAACTGATCTCCTTCAAGGAGATTTCTTTTCCAACATCTATCGGAGCTCATTCATTAGTATATTTGGACTCTATTGGTCAAGGACATTACGCACAATCACCACCGTGAAATAAAGCTCTTAAAAGTGTATGCATGTGCAGGTATCTTTTTTGTAGAGTGATTTGAGTTCCTCTGGGTATATTCCCAGAAGGGGGATTGTTGGGTCATATGGAAGATCAATTTCTAGTTCTTTTAGGAATCACCATACTTTTCCATAAAGGTTGAACTAGTTTGCAACTCCACCAATAATATAGAAGTGTTCCCTTTTCTCAGCATCCTCGCCAGCATCTGTTGATTTTTTGTTTTATTTATGATGGCCATTCTTATTGGAGTTAGGTAGTATCTCATAAGCAGTCCCTGAATATTTACCATAATACTATAAGAAAGGAATTGGCAGTAGCCAGAAACTGCTGGGGGCATGGGAGGCATATGCCATCAATAAGGGTACCTGATCTCAAACCAGGGAAAGTGTGGACCAAAGGTAGGTTCCAGCTTTACTTATATGATGACCACTTGTATATTTAATCCTGAATTGTACCCCACATCTTCTAACAAAAAAGCATGTGCATGTCCCAGTAGTGAAACTCTTACTACAGCTTAACTGTAGTCAGGATACTTCCCTAAGAGTGTCTCAAAAGTTATGTATGTCATCAAGTAGGCGTTCCAATTTTAAATTTGGTAGGACATGCCTTGAAATTCCCTAGAGAAAATTTTTCCCACTCATTGCAATTGTATACTTTAAACACACACACACACACACACACACACACACACACACACACACCACAATATACATTTTCTTCATTCATTAAATGTTTATACAACATGTTATGGATACAAAGTTGAGAAGGCAAGAACCTGCTCTCAAGTCATTTAAACAAGTGGAGAATCAGACCTGCAAACACACAAATATAATGAGAATTACAAAACTGGATGATCCACAAAGTTGAGTGGCAGATTAGGATAATGCAGCTAAATCTGTCATGGAAAACTTCCCAGAAGAAGAAGAAGAAGCATGAATAAGGGTCTTCCAGGTAGATGAAGATTTAAGATCTATTGTAAGCAAGAGAATAACAAATCAAATTATTGTATTTGAGTTCCAAGGTCCAGTGAGAGGGGAATTAAGACTAGAAATTCCTGGGGGCTGGGCAAACATCCTGGGTTGTATTACAGTAGTTAAGGGAGTTCATGGACCTAATCAAGTGGAATCATGGCCTATTCAATATTGGGGAGATGCAAGGAGAAGAATAAATAGGATGTGTTGTATAGAAGATGAGGAAGTATTCAAAGGCTCCCAGTCTTTTGGCTTAGGAAATGGAGTGAAAGGTCTAAACATTCACTAATATAAAAATATAAATGTAATGTACGAATATACAAGGAAGAACGGGTTTTGTGGAGTAGCTGGGGCTAGGCACCACAGCAGAGATGAACATGTCCAATCCTGGACATATTGAATTTGCAGTGCTGTAGGATAACCAGGTGGAACTGTTTAGAAAACATTTGAAGATATGGGACTAGAGCTCAGTACAGAGATTTAGATGTAAAACTGTAGTAGGGACAAGACCCTCCAAAAGTAAACAAAGTGGAAAAAGAATACACTTGACTTTTAAACGGAGGGCAAATAAATGGGAATCAACGAAGACACTGGAGAAGGAGCAGCCAGTGCAGAAGGAGGGGAGCAAGGCAAGAGAGAAGATAGACGTGTCCTGGAAGCCAAAGCCAGAGCTCCACAAGTGGAAGAAGAGTCTGAACAATAGCAATGCTTATTTTGGGGCAATCCCTTTGGGTTCCCTCCCACTGTTGGAACTTCTCTGTCCTCTCAATAAATCCTGCTTTCTCACTTAAAAATTTTAAATTTAATTTTTAAAAAATGCTTATTTCATTGGGTTAGAGGGTGAAACAAGACAAATCTGTGCAGTGATATGGGTAGACCCAGGTTAGCATGGATCAAAGCGTGAGTGAATGGATGACATGAACTCACAGATAGTGAATTTAGGTTGCACTTTCTTAAAGAATAGTGATCAAGTGATGAAGCATGAGGGTGCTCAATAAATGAGTCATTACAAGGGTTTTGTTTGTTCAAGAGGGATGATCATATTCTTATGTTAATGGGAATAACCAGTGAAATTCAGAAAAGCATGGTGATAAAGCAAATTTCCTAAGGAGGCAAGGTGAAATAATATCCACAGCCCCAGTGAATGGAGTTGCCTTTGAGAGAAAAATTGTCTATTGCTAGAGATGAGGACAACAAAGAAAAGAGGGTGCAGATGTGGGTGAGCTTATAGGAGAATGAGGAAGAAAAGGAAAGAAGCTGTTCCTAACAGCTGCTAGTCCCTAAATTAAAAGCAAGGTCATCCTAAAGAGAGAAGATTGAAAGTTTTGAAGAGTGGTGAAAGTTTGGAATAGCAGCTGAGGGAAATAGAAGAAGCACGTGTAATCGGACTGTCGAGTAACATTGAGATTAGTTTCACTCCGGATTTATGGTCTCTATTCTGTATGGTTGATTTTTCTTTTGCCTATAACAGAGCTATGCTCAATGAATGTTTACAGCTAAGGAGGCTCCATGGAGGATTGCCTGAAGGACCTGAAGTCCATCCATCTCTCCAGATAGTTTAGATTCTATCTCAAGATCAAGGTAAACCATCAAACTAAATACTTGAGCCATATTGTTTTGGCCCCTTTTATTATTACTTTTATTGAATTGCATTTTGGCCCTAGGCCTAGGCTTGCATTGAGAAACCCACCGAGGAACAGCCACAGGCCTCTCGGTGTCGGTAGCATTGTGGAGGATGTGTAGAAGGAAAGGCACTAGACTATGTTCCATTCATGTTCTATTCATGAGGGCACAAAGAGTCATTTAATTTAGACCCAAATGCCAGGAAATAATTGAATAATGATAATATGTTTACATGCTTACCTGGTGTGGAGCTAGGGATGGTAAGAAGTATGGTCTTGAAACCAGAATGTTTGGGTTGAAATCCAGATGCATTAATTCATTAAATGCTTTTAATGAATCTGTCTTTACTTACTACCGTCCTCAAATACTCAATACAAAATGCCAGTGGGCAGTCTGTCTTCTTTCTGACACATCCCCTTATTTCCAAAAGGAGACATCTGCCTCTACCTATAAAAAACAATGTATTTCTATCCTTTCTCCCTTCCTTTCTCCTCCTTTTCTTTCTTTCAACATTTATATTGTGTGAGGCATAGTGTATTCCATAGGTCCCATGTTAACCACACTAAAATAATTAATTCCTGATACAGGTACTGAGAAGCTCTGAAAAGAGTAATGTAGAATGGAAGGATGTGAAAGTAGTGTTACATGTTAGAGAAAATGTCTAAGTAGATTTTTGTGTGTGAATACTGTTGATCCCAAGTCTTTTTTGCATGTATTAGATCTCATACAATCCTCTAAATTCTTGCTTCTCAAAATGTGGTCCTCAGACCAGCAGCATTGCCATCTAATGGGAGTTTCTGGAAATTCAGACTCTCAGGTTCCACCCCAAGCCTCCTCAACCAGATTTTGCATTTTAACAAGATCTTCAGATATTTTATGTATGCACTGAAATTTCAGAATCTCTGCTTTAAATAGTCCTGTGAGGCAATTAGAAATTTCCTTTCCCATTTTTACAGATTACAAAAACAAAAATGGGTTTCAGAGACGTTTAATTGGCTAGATAATAGAACTTGGAGTCAAAGACCAATATTCTTTCCTCTACACTATGTCCCCTCTGTGGATGCTCTTGGAAAAAACTATTGCATACTTCTTTTGGGGTCTGATGTTACCCAGTCCAGTACTTCATAAGGAGTATCTGCACAATAATTATAGCGTGATATTGTCCCCTGGTGTTAAGTAGGCAAATGCTAATCTCCTACTTGATTATGTATTCCCTATATAGGTCATTATTTCTGTCTGTTGCCTGAAAGGTCTAAGGTTAATAACATGAAACAAGTTTCAGGTTTATCTCCAGTTTTCTCTAATTACTTACTTACCAAAGAACATGTTCACTGGTTAACAATTTTTGAGGTTTCCATTACAAATTGTCTTTCCTAAGCAGGTTCTTAGGTGATGCATCCGACCTTCTTGGAGGGAAAAGTCCAACCCCCTTGGAGGGAAAAGTCCAACCCTCTTGGAGGAAAAGAGAAAGGAAAAAACACACAGCAAGCACTTCCTTGTGCACCAAGCTCAGTGCTTTACGGGTATGTGTGCTCAGGATCCTTAAAGAAACCTAGGTGACTGGTTCTATTACTCCATTTTATAGATGTGGATGTTGAGACTCAAAGGTGACACATGTGGCAATGCTGGGCAAGTCAGATTCTGTCATACCATGCTGGCCTCTTCCAAGAAGTAAATCTTGCCTAAATTAGCATGGAAAGCATCCCGAGGTAGAGGGATATATATCACTTCCTTCTGTCTTTTATCACCATTGTTGAGATGGCAGGTACTTCCCATTGTATTTGTTAACAGGAAAAAGTGATTACCAAACTCCTCCTGGTTTTAAGTGTGATGTTAAGTAACTGGAAAGACAAAATCAAAACAGAGAGAGGAACCAAGGAGAGGAATACAAACTGAATATACAGAACTGAGTACGTAGAGGCGTATTGCTGGGTGATATACTTTGAAAAATCTGTATAACACCATTATCAGCTGGCTAAAATCCAGACATATGATCTAAGCAAGGCCCTCTGATTGGTGAGTTTTAAGTTCTTCGTGGTTAACAGAGAAGCAAGAAAAGACCACCTTTTTCTTTAAGACAGAATAAGGATGAATGGATTCCTCGAACTGACAATGCTAAGAAAAGCATCTCCCAGGCTCTCTTCGTGATTTCTGTTCATATATAAGCTCTCAGAATTGCAGCTCTCTCTGCTCAGTCCCCTCTCAGAAACATTAGACTGGAATATCCTCCTATGTTATTCTCTGGGAATCTGAAGACGGTTCATGTGGACGTCTCTCTCCTAGTCTGAAAGAATTAAATAGAATATGATAATTACTCAGAGTTTAATATATGCTACAACTGTTTTGCTGGCTTGGTGTTTAAGGATGCAAATGTTCCAATCTCTTCTAGAAACATTTCCCTAATTACGGATAAAACTGTGCAGTCCTCATTAACCAGAAAAGCAGTTTCTAAACCCAGAGAGGCTCTACTTTTATTCCAAGAAAAACCAGAAAGATGGTGCCACAAGAGCCCAATAAAGATTTTTGGGTCAACCTGTGCTCACTGGAATTAACTGGGATTTGTGTGAAATGACTTCAAAAGGCAAAGAACAACAAATACTTTTCTACCAGAAGAGATCTAATCAGGAAAAAGGCTGAAGAGTCATCTTACGCTCAGTCTTGTTTAAAGTTTCCCTATTACCCAAATCTTGATTGCCCAAATTCACTTAGGTTTAATGCCTTGTGATAGAATCTGTATATTTGCCAAGGATGTTATGGTAACTGATTGTAAGGTCACTGCTCTCCTGGTTACGTGTGACCAGAAGAATGCCTTGTTAATTGAGGCTGAAAGCAATAAGTCCCCAATAACCCAACATAACTAAGGGGTGTGTATAAAACTGGGCACAGGCTAGTTATTAAAGATAATGGTCAGCTTTACTTTGATTCTTTCGTCTTCACATCCATTTCTGTTTTGCAATGATTCCTCACTATGTCATTAGTCACAGTAAGAGTCAAATGTGCTGTAAGCCTGTGCCTTTTTATACCTATCTAAAGGCATCTGGTCACTCAGTTCCCAAGTGGACATGTCATGAGGTGTTTAACTGCGAGGCAGTCTCACACATAGGAGGAAGACAAGAACATTTTGAGGAGTTTGATTTATTTATACTTTCTGCATAGATATTTGTGATGTGCTTGTTTCCTAAAAAGGCAACATCGATAGATTACAGATAGCCTATAATCTAGCCCTCATTCTTTCTCTCTTTTAGCTAAAGTTCCTATCACCTATGTTTCAAAACCTAATTAAGCTATGGTTCATCTACAACAGAGACACTGGACAGGAACTAGGCTGCAGTCTTTGTCACTAACCAGCTCAGTGGCTGTAGGCAAATTAGTCTCCACTGGAACTCTGTTGCTTTGCCTTGTAATGATAATAGCTCTATTTATTAAACACTTTCTCTGCAGTAGAGGTTATGCTGAGTACTTTAACTAAATTCCTCCATTTAATCCTCACAATAACCCAATGGGTCATTTCTATCATAACCTCCATTTTGCAGATGCAGACGAGGAAGCTGAGACCTAAGAAGGCTGAATAGCTTGTCCAAAGTGACACAATTTGAAAATGAAAGAGCCAGGATTTGACCAAGTTTTCTGAGCCTGTGCTCTGAATCTATAGGTTACATGTTTCTCTAATTGTCTGACTACCCCAGACCAGGGAAGTGTTTCTGTCCTGTAAATTCCTGACTGTGCTTAGAGATGATTTTGCTTAACTCAAGTAGTAAGACTATGTTACATTTGTGTAATTTGATTTTTTTAATTTTTAAAAATTTTGATCTTGTTTCCTCAGTCAGAGTAAAATGACTGGATAAATTAGCAGAAAGACCACTTCCTAAAAGATAATGATTGAGGTTATCTGCCCTTTATAAATTCTTCCCTTTATAAATGGAGATAGTAATGACTGGCATATAGCGTTTTGATGCTCCAGGTGCAAAATGGCTAGAAGGTGGATAGTAGCACTGTATAAATAGAATTTGCTTACTAGTATTTTAAAAATCAGCTTTTTCAGGAAAGACTTATTCTTATACAACACATTCATTGTGTCATGTAATGTGAGATGCTAAAGTGGATGCATGGATTATTACTTTGTGGTTTTTCAATTAAGAAAAGAATTCTTAAATGCATTCTTATTTACCTTTGAACCATAAGTTAATGGAGCAGGAAGAACAGTTTAATGGTGAGTGTGAAACATTTATTGAGTACCTAAATTTGTTCTAGATGTTATCTCATTGAATTCTCACCATCACCCTATGAGAAAAATGTGAGAAAATTGAGACTCAGAGATGTCAGGTTTCTTCCATAGAATGCATAGTATTCACTGAGAAGAGTGAGACAAAGGTTGATATGCCTCTGAAGACCAGAGGTTCCACCATGTCATACTGAAGATAGAATTTTCTTTAAGATGTTTGTGTTTAAATGTCTGTGTGTGTGTGTGTGTGCATGCACGCATCTATATATGTATGTATATGTATAGCTCATGTGCTATTTTCTCAAAATATCAAACTGAATAGCCACATTTTCATAATAAATATTATGGTGATAGAACATCATAGCTTAAAGTTTAGAATCATAAAAGTACACATTGAAAAACCCTTTAAAATTAGTAAGTTCAACAAGCAATCCGCTTATTTTCCAGATTCCGCTTGAACACCTCCTGAAATGTGAAACTCACTGTCTTCAAAGGCGAACAATTTCATCCTAGAACACTTAGAAAGTCTTACTACTAGACTATTCCTCAGACATCTCAATCTTAACATGCTCGAAACTTAACTCATAAAGTAGTTTCATAATTTTATTTTATAGTTAATTGAGGAACTGGGCTTACTAGAGGAGAGTAAGTGCTAATAAAGGTAACATGATCCCATCGATAATTAACCACAGATTACTTTTTAAGCATCTTTTTCCTTTTTAAAAAATTACTTAGGCCAAAGAAAGAAGCCAATAATAATATTTACCCTATCTTTGGAGATTTTCCAAAATCACCTTGTCAGAACTTAGTGCTCCACTTATGTGAGAAGGCAATTGTATCAGTCAGGATTCCAAGCAAAAAATAGATGGTCCATTCAAAAGGGGTATGAGGCATGTTCATGAGGGGACATTAACCGAGGTACGGGTATAGTTCAAGGAAATCAACAGAGTATGGTGAAGCATGTCAAAGCCAGCAGTATTGGAGAATCATTAGTGCCTGTAGGCCTGAGAGGGGAGGAAGGAGGAAGTTCCAACACCCAGGGCAAGTGCCTGTAGAAGATGACATCCTACTCTCCTGCCCCCCAAAAACCTTTGACCTGAGGTACTGGCATGCTGCCTAGAAGTTCAGCCAGGAGGATGGCACCATGACCTCACTGTCCTCACAACCCCTGGAGTTCCTGCTGGTGGTTGAGTTCCCACTGCTACCAATTGGAAGGTCAAAGACAAGGTTGCTTGCTGAAGCAATCCAAGAAAATCAGATTCCGTCAGGACACAGAACAAGACAGAAGAGTAGAGAGACGATCTGGAGAGGCAGATGAAGAATTCCAACCCCACAATACAACATGTCATGTTATACATAACTTGAGCCTTGTTTTTCCTTCATATGGCTCCTGTCTTGCCACTTATCACCCCCCACTCTCCCATTTCTACCTACAAAATCAGCAACAGGAAGGACAGCTAGTTTCTAAGAAGTCCTAGGTCATAGGGAGAAATGATAGTCTTATAGCCCTACCAGATCTTGCCATGAAAAGATGTTAGCATGTATCTCTTGGATTGTACAAATTAATTCTAAAAGAAATTGTGTGACCTTTCTTCTATATTTGTGCATCATAATTAGCAGACTAAGCCTGCTAAGAAATATATGCATGCATAAATTTTATATATATACACACATATTGAGACACTGTTTAGTGTTCACACATCAGATAAACCTTTTTCTTTTTCTCGGATTCTTTTTTGAGATTTTATCTCATTGTTCTTTGGTAAAGCCTTTATTAAGCTTTAAACATGGGCAATATAAGTCTTAATCTCTGAATTACTAGTCTAATTGCTTTGTCTGCTTCCCCAATATGTTCAAAGTCTTGTCTTTGGGGAATTATGTCTTAACTAAAGTTTTCTGAGACTAATATTTTCTGAATAAGGGGGTCTCAGAACCAGATTTTCCAATGGATCCTTCTTGAGTCATTGAAGATAAAAGTTCTGATGAACAAAATGTATTTCAGATAAGCCAGGTAACTTGAAAGAAAAAATGAAATCCTTTATTTTGTCATGGAACCCTTGAGATGGAGTTGACACAATTTATAAGACAAGTTCAAAGAAACTTGTATACCCATTTGACATGAATGTTTGTCTGATAGTCGTGTTGAGTGAGATCTTTTTAACTTATAAGTCATGTATTAGTTTACCCCAGTGTGTGGAACACCAACAGAAACCAACACACTTTGGTGATAAAGAAGACAGATTCTTACACAGTATGAGCTGAATGAGGACTACATTTTGTCTTAAAAGGTAGCTAAGACATCTGCAAGTTAGGTGAAAGTATGGTCTTCAGAGTTCCATAATTCTCTAAAGCATGTGTGTTTTTCCCCTTAATGTTAGAGGTGTGGCAGTTACACTGAAAAAGAAGCCTTTTTAGTTCACATATTCATTTGTTCAAGTATTTATAGAGCCTCTTCTTTAAGGCAAGCACAATATAGTGATGGGACATAAAATAGGGAATAAAATATGATCCCTCTCTGTAAAGCACTGGTAGTTTAGAGGGGTAACAGTGTCACATCAAAATAGGGGGAACTTCTGAAAGCATAACATAGTCAGAGACTCTGTTCCAGTGGCGTGTTTTCATTTGTTTAGTGCCACAGCTATTAAGCTGACAGGGATCCCTGAAACAGGAGAGGAGAAGATACTGGGGCTGTACGTGTGCCACAAGTGCAATAAATCATGCTTGTTGTTATTATTAACTGGTCCTGTCTCATAAATGCACTTACATGCATCTCATTCTCCCATCCTCATGACACTGTGTGGTCTAGACCCTCATCAGCTCCATGCTGAACAGCTGCAACAACCCCCTAGCCTGTGTTTTTATTTATAGTCAAGAGTATCTTCCCTTTACTCTGTTTAAATCTATTCTCTGCAACACCTGGAATGATCTTCGTAAAATGTGAATCTGGTAGTTACATTTCCCTTCTTACTTGGCTTCATAATTTCCCACATCTGTCGAGATAAGGTCTAAACTCACCAGTGAGCTTCATGGCGATCTGATTCCTCTCCAACACCTTCCTGTGGCCTTTCCATGGATTCTGCCATAGTGACCTCAGGGTATGTCAAACTCAGCTTCTACTTCATGCTTTCATGCCTCCACATCTCTGTGCATGGTGTGTCTGCCTGGCTCAGTCTTCCCCTTTCCTTTCCTAACTCCACCCTTTAGCTCTATTTCTCTCCATGTCTTTCACCACTTTGCAAGCACCATCATCTAATCCCCGGGTGATGGCATAGCTAGTTTCCACTCTACACCATACCACCTCTTGCCCTGCTCCAATTCATTCTTGACTGCCAAGATGAAGGTAACCATTATCCATCCATAATCCATTCCCTGCCTATCACCCATAGGATCAAGAACAAAATCCTTATAATGGCTTATGTAGGTGTGAATTTTACCTCACCTGCCTGTCTTTCCAGCCTCATCTTCTCTTTATGCAGCTTGCTCCAAGCATGGCAACCTTCTTTCATGCCCTTGAATGCCCTTGAATGTCATGGTTCCTCCTGCCATAAGCTTTGATCTCTCTTCTTAGATGTCTTGCCCATCACTCCTATACATTCCAAAGATCTCAGCTCTCAAAGACTTCTCCCAGAAGGAAACCCTCCCCATACCTTATCTAGGTTAAGTTGCCTTATTCTGCAATATCATAGAAGAGTGTTCTTTTTCTTCATTGCGTTCACCTCAGTCTGCAGGTGGTTGATGATTTGATTAACATCTGTCTCCATCCCAGAAGCAAGTTTTGAGAGTGATGGACAGCATCTGTTTTTGCCCATCGAGTTTCTGGCCTAGCACAGTGCCAGTCATAAAAGGGGTACTCAAAAAAGTTTTAATCAGTTAATCAACCAGCCAATCAATCTGCCAAGATTCTTGCTCATTTGCTTCCTTTGGAAAGCCTTGATACCATCATCACCACTGTTATCACAGGTGGGATTGGCTCCCCAGTAGCCTGTGTGTATGTCAGAGCATGGATCTTCATTCTGTATTATTTTACTTGTCACTCTCTTGAGGACATCAGAGTCCAGAAAGAGAAGCAACCTTAATCAACTCCACATCCACTATGCCTGACACCTAGATAGTGAACAATACATTTATTTATAAGGTTTATAAAATTGAGGCAAAAATAACATAACATAGAATGCACTATTTTAAAGTGTACAATGAACTATCATTTTAGTACTTCCACAATGTTGTGCAACCACCATCACTATTTAGTCTCAGAATGCTTCATCAACCTAAAAGGAAAACCCACACCCATTAAGCAGTCACTCCTCACTCCTCTCTCCCCAGCTTCTGGCAACCACTAACCTCCTATCTGTATTTATAGATTTGTCTATAGTGGATATTTTACATAAATGGAATCATACAATATGTGGACTTTTGTGTCTGTCTGGTTTCTTTCAATTCTCATAATGTTTTCAAGGTTTATTCATGTAGTAGCATGAATATTCATAGTACTTCGTTTTTATGAATAATATTTCATAGTATAAATTTATCCCATGTTATTTATCGATTCATCTATTGGACATTTAAGTTGCTTCCACCTTTTTGCTATTGTGAATAGTGTTCTAAGAACATTCATGTGCAAGTTTTTGTTTGAACACCTGTTTCCGATTCTTTTGAATGCATATTTAGGAATGGAATTGCTGGATCATATGGTAACTCTATGTTAGCTGATTAAGAATCCACCAAATTGTTTTCCACAGTGGATACATCATTTTTTTTTACATTTCCAACAGCAACGTATGAGAGTTTTAATTGTTTCTCTACATTCTCACCACCACTTGTTATTGCTTATTTTCCCTCTTTTTAAAAACGTACTTTTTTATAGCCATTCTAGTCAGTGTAAAGTGGTATCTCATTGTGGCTTTGATTTGAATTTTCTTAATGACTAATGGTGTTAACTATCTTTTTATCTTGTTACATCTTATTTTAGATAAATGTCTATTCAAATTCTTTGCCCATTTTTTAAGTAGATTGGTAATCTTGTTGTTGAGTTGTAAGAGTTCTTTATATATTGTGGATTCTAGGCCATTATCTGATTTATAATTTGCAAATATTGTCTCTCATTCTGTGTCTTTTCACTTCCTTTTTATTTTCTTGCTAGTGTCCCTTGGAACATAGAAATTTATAATTTTGACAAAGTACAGTTTATTCGTTTTTTCTTTTATTGCATGTGCTTTTGCTTTCCTATCTAAGAAAACACTACCGGCCAGGCTCAGTGGCTCAGTCTGTAATCCCAGCACTTTGGGAGGCTGAGGTGAGTGGAGTGCCTGAGCCCGCGGGTTCGAGACCCGCCTGGGCAACTTGGCGAGACCTCATCTCTACAATAAATTAAAAATTAGCTGGGTGTGGTAGTATGTGCCTGTAGTTCCAGCTACTTGGAAGGCTGAGGTGGAAGGATTGCCGAAGCCCGGCAGGTCGAGGCTGCGGTGGCCGGGAGCAGCCACTGCACTCCAGTCTGGGTGACAGAGTGAGACTCCAACTCAAAACAAGCAAACAAACAAACAAAATTACCAGATTCAAGACCATAAAAATATACCCTTATGTTTTTGTTTCATAAGGTTCTACAACTCAAAACATTATTGGTCACCTGTTAGACACAAATAACTGTTGGGATTTCAGGGGAGATTGGATATTTTAGACTCAAAAACTAGAATAAACTTTACACAAGGCACCACTTCAGTGTTAGAATTATTTCCCAAGATTGAAATTTCAGAAGTGCCAGCATGTAATTGAGTTATATGTGGACAGAGAAAGATTTAGGATAGACGTCTTTAAATACATATTCCACGGTAACTTAAAGGACCTCTAATTAAAACAGTGAAAGCACAATTGCAAAATACATAAAGGCTAATAATAAACTCTGAGGAAAGCTGGAAAAAAATCTGACAATTTCCAAGCAATGCTTGAACTAAAGGACGCAATGCTATTTGTGTAGAGAGGAAATGTTAACAAATGCTACATGCAGTTGTGGACTGAATAGAGAAAAAGCCATTCTAGATAATGCAGAAAAGGTGGGGAGCTTAGTTTTTAGTTGAACCCTAAGAAAGATAGGATGAACACTTGCTTTATACATAGTAAATGTTCTGTAGAAAGTTTGTTGACTGTAAAATAAAATTTGGAAGAACAAATGAATATTCTACATAGAATAATCACTCTTCTTCAATAATGTATTTGTTAAATGAAGAATAAAACTCCCAGAAAATAAGTGAATTTGATGGAGCTTGTATAAATGGACCTTCTTTGAGAAGTGACATTTCAAAGTAGATTATTGATCATGAAGAAGCAAGTAAACATATTCCAGAGAGTGGTATTTCTGAAAAGAAACAAAAACAAAAGAAAGAAGAATGGAGGAAAGGAAGCAGACAAGTGAGCATGCTAACCCACTTGCAAGTCCATAGGCACAATATAGGGGGAAAAACTGATTAACGAAGGATACTTTACTAAGACCACAGGGGTATAGCCATTCCTAATACGTGGAGGAATAACCAACAATCATGGGATAATAATCTAGTAGTATTATTTAAATATGTCAACTTAAAATAAACATACTGTTTTCTCCTCTCCTCTCTGTCTTCTTCTACAGTTTTTCTCCAAACCTTTCCTATCTCCCCTTTCGTGTTTTAAATAATTTTTTAGCAATGATAAAATATGGATACAAGTATGGGCATGGTATTGTTTATTACTTATGAATAGTAGTATAAGCTACTGTTAACAGTTGGGTAATATGTAGTATGCATACTATCATTTTCTGTTTTGTTGAATTAATGCAGAGTCAAATGGCAACCCCTTAAAATGTCCTATATCATGATTGTGGTGGAGGTTTCAATACCATACAGTATTGTCAAAACGAATTGAGTTTTACAGTTACACATAAATTATACTTCAATAGCGTGGACTAAAAGGAATTAGAAAGGTCAGCTGTAGGCAGGTTAATTGTAGTGCAGGAAGAAGTGGCCTACTGCCGTCCAGCTGGTGAGTGGCATACACCAAATCTGGATGGTGCTGCATGATGGTTTATCACCATGGAATAAGTGGAGAGATCTTGTTAATAAGCATATCACTGAATTCAAGTAAATTTTGCAGTCTCTCATTTGGTCTCTGGAACAAAGTCCTGTGCTTTAGCACAAAAATAAGAGTGATGGATTTTGAAAACTATGAACACAGATGGGCTCAATGTGGTGAGAGATAGAAATTTGATTTTTTAAGAAATTTTTGTTTTTAAGACATATATTTTATTTTTATTTTTATTTTATTTTATTTTTTTTGAGTTGGAGTCTCACTCTGTCACCCAGACTGGAGTGCGGTGGCTGAGAGCGGCCACCGCAGCCTCGACCTGCTGGGCTCGGGCGATCCTTCCGCCTCAGCCTTCCAAGTAGCCAGAATTACAGGCGCGCGCTACCACGCCCAGCTGATTTTTTGATTTATTGTAGAGATGAAGTCTCACTGCCCAGGCGGGTCTCGAACCCACGGGCTCAGGCAATCCACTCACCTCAGCCTCCCAAAGGCGCGGGATTACAGGCTGAGCCACCGAGCCTGGCTAAGACATATATTTTAAACAACATGTTTTTAACAAAGATCAGTAATATAAAAACAGTGATACCACCTCATACCCATTAGGATGGCTAAAAACAATTCAGAAACCAGAAAATAACTAGTGCTGGTGAAGATAAATTGGAAACCCTTGTGCATTGAAGGTAGGAGTATAAAATGGTTCAGTCATTATGAAAACCAGTATGGAAGTTCCTCCAAAAATTAAAAATAGAATTGCCATATGATCCAGAATTTCACTTCTGGGTATATACCCAAAAGAGCTGAAAGGAGGAACTAGAATAGATATTTGTCCACCTATGTTCACAACAGTATTATTTGAAATGCCAAATAATGAAAGCAACCTGTGTCCATTAACATGAGTAGATAAGCAAAATGTTACATATAATAATATGCTATTCAGCTTTAAGAAAGAAGGGACTCAGTATTTTTCTTATAGAAGACAAATCATATAGTGTTTGTCGTTTTGTGAATCTTATAGAAGACAAATCATATATTTTTCTTTTTGTGATTGTCTTATTTCATTTAGCATAATGCCCTCAACTTTCTTGCATGCTACAAGTTGAGGGCATATGCTAAATGAAATAAGACAGTCACAAAAAGACAAATACTATATGATTATGCTTCTATGATGTACCTAAAATAGTCAAATAGTCAAAATTATAGAGATAGAAAATAGAATGGTAGATGCCAGGATCTTGGGGGGAGGGGAAGAAATGGGGGGGTACAAGGTTGGAAGAGACTTGTTTTCTCTAAATAGGGAGAATTCACTTGCATGGGGGGATTGTAGCCTCAAATTTTCACTGTCTCCACTGTTTTTCCAATGGTGATGGGTGACATTTAGTAATCTGAAGATCCCCTAACAGTTGAAGATGACTTTAGGCATGGTATTTAGAAGAAAAGTAACAAAGTAATAACAATAGGAGGACAGAAACAACGAAGAAAATGGCTGAGAACAGAATAAAATCTGCAAAAGCAAAGTTGAAAACCATTTTATGAATGGGAGAAGCTGTCGGTGACCAGCACTGACCAAGGGTGGGTTAGGACCCGCACCGGAGAATCAGGAGACGGCGAGAAGACCACTCGGAGGCAGTTCTTCTGGGAACAGTCTGATCAGGACTGGAGCCGATTTTATTCAAACCTTTTCCAACTTATATACCATTTTCTATACCCTCCAGCAATGTGATAATCACTCACTGGAGGCGTACAAGTTTCGTGCTTTACAAAGTATGCATCACAAGACCACCACGAGATCTGCAATTTCCAAGCAAACAATTCGAATTCCATGATGCCGGCCGTGCTTACATTAAGGTCACAGGTGCACAATTTCAATACAAATCGTTCAAAGTGTTTTCCATAATGTTCAATGAATCATTCATATTATACTCTTTGCTCTATACCCTGATTAATACAAAAAACTTTCCTGAGTTAACTCTAGGTTCAATCCAAGTTCACTGATTCCCAATATTTTTAACAATTAATATTATCAACTTAACACTATACAATAATCTATAAGTTTAGTTAAATGACTTAACTGTCAGTTATACTATTATCCTATTACGATTTAATGTAATGCCTTATAACTCAGTTAAAACTTATTCTTAAACTATAAAACTTTACTATAATTCATATGTTTCATATGTCTAAACTTTAATTTTTATATGATCTAGTTATTGGACTTTAATACTATGCTATATCCTATTAAGCTAATACCTCATCATTAATTCTTTTATAAATCGTATAGTAACTATTATATTTGAAGAATGTAGCAAAAGGAAACAAAACAGCAAGCATAGATTTACGCAGCTATGAGTGTATATGTATATATTTTATCCTAACAAGTCTACTCTAAAAATCAAATAGTAGCTGTCACACTCTTGAACAAGGAAATGCAGGTCTGCCAAGATGGCAGCCATGGGCTGAAGCAGACAGAGTTTCGGTAATTAACAAAACAAAAGAAAACGTTCTACCTGGCTAGGGGCAGGGCAACAAAACTATCATGGTAATTTAGTTTCTAATCTTAATCCTAGGAGAAACTGCCTTTGGGAACAAGAGCTGACTAACCAGTCTACAAGGAAATAGAAGTAAAAAAATATCTAGAAAGAAGTACAACTTAGAAGGGACAAGGTCATATAAAATAATTCTACTGTGCAACTTTCCATCAGGTGTACAGAGATTTACTTATAAATTTTACTGCCATGTATGCTCACTGGTCACTAATCACATGCCAATATCATAGATATAACTGATATCCTATGTCAGAGGCGATCTTCCAGATGGGCCTTTACAGGCCTCAGCCATGTAGCTATAGATGCTGGCTCCCAACAAGAAGCAAATTAAGAATTCAGAAGTTGTAAAAGAAAGGATGGACAAGACAACTGAGCGAGACAGAGCAGAATATTCAACAGAACAAAGCTAGGTTCTAGGGGTTTCAGCTGATGAATAGAGCTGTTGGCAGGCTGATTTTTGGTTTAAAGATAGAAAAATGCCATATTTCTTATCGGTATCAAATGTTTATTTCCAACATGTTAGTCCTGAGGAAACACCCAGCAAATTATAATATTTGTAAGCAGATATTTTATAAATGAAAGTCATAGAAATCAAAAAGCAGAAAGTCACATCATTTAGAGTAATACATTTTGGGATTCTTTTTTTAAAAAATTCTAATTTATTTTGTGTCAGAAAGACACCAGGAAATAAAATTGCTTTGAAAAAAGGCCAGGTGGAGTATAATTCATAGTCTGTCCCCAAATGGGCAAAAAAGTATCCAAACTCTTATATCTAGTTGAGTTAGTACTTAAGCCTTTCTTAAAATTATTATTTAGGGAAAATTATTCAGCTGGGATTATCTTTACTTTCTTAAACTCCTTTTCTTTCCTGGTATGTGGCTTTAAGCCAGTCCCCTGATTCTTAGAATGCTCCAAAAAAAAGATGAATTAAGGAAAGGGAAAAAAAATTCAAATAAGTCAATGGGACTGCTTGGCAGTAGTGAACATAAAGCATGTGATTAGGAAGAAGCAGAAATGCACTAAAATCAAAGCAACTGCTTTTTTCAATAGTACTATTTTTATCCTCCATTTCCATAGAAGGCAGGCTAAAATAGCATAATAAAAATAGCAAATATTTATCAAACTAGGTATATGATGTGCCAGAGCCAGTTCTAAGTGCTTTGTATACTCTCATTTTGTCTTCACAGCAATCCTGTAAGGAAGGCACCCTTTGAGAGGTGATTGTTAAATTTTCAGGAACTTTGTGAGCCTTCTGGTAGCTTGAAATCAGCCATTGTGGGAGTACTTAAAACATGGGAGTTAGCAGATGCTACAAATCAGAGCTTTTAGGGACAGAACCGCTTGTTAAACACTTTCCAGAACACCATTGCTATTGTTTTCCTTCACAGATGGGTAAACTAGGGCACAGAAAGATTGAGTGCCTTGCCGGTAATCATTTCAATTAGTATTTGGTGGAATTAAAATTTTATCCTAGGCAGCACCACCTGGGAGTCTAAGCTTTTAGTCATCATGTTATACTGATTATGATATGACTAAAATCCATTGGCTGGATTTATAAAACCTGGGTCCTAATTTGAACTCTTCTTTTACTTACTCTTTAAGCTGTCTGAATCTCAAGACATCTTATTTTTAAAATTTTTTGTTTTTATATTTTGTTTTAAAGATGTGAGGTACAATTCAGGATTAGGTATACAAGTATTCATTGTACAGGTAAAGTTTGGACCTCCCTTTGGTCCCCACTTTGCCTGGTTTGAGATCAGGTACCCTTATTGATGTTATGTTACCCCCACCTCCCCACCCTAGCAGTATCCCACTACTGTCAATCCCTTTCTTATAGTATTGTGGTAAATGTTCAGGGTCTGCTAATGGGTGAGAACATGTGGTACTCTGTTCTTTCTTTCTGTGATAGATCACTGAGTATCATCAAAAGTCTAAATCCATCCAAGTTGCTGTGAAGTCCATATGTTTGTCCTTCTTTATGGCTGTGTAATATTCCTTTGTGTATATGTAGCACATTTTTTTATCCAGTCCAGCTTCGATGGGCAGCACAGTTGCTTCTATGTTTTTGCTATTGTGAATGTGCTGCAATAAACATGTGTGCAGGTATGTTTTTTGTGGATTGATTTCAGTTCCTCTGGGTATATTCCCAGTAGGGGAATTGCTGGGTCATATGAAAGGTCAATTTCTAGTTCTTTTAGAAATCACCACACAGTTTTCCATAGAGGTTGAACTAGTTTGCATTCCCACCAGTAGTGTAGAAATGTTCTCTTTTCTCTGCATCCTCACCAGCATCTGTTGTTGTTTGTTTTATTAATGACAGCCACACTTACTGAGGTTAGGTGGTATCTCAATGGGGTTTTGACTTGCAATTCTCTGATGATTAGTGAGCACTTTTTCATGTGTCTGTTGGCTGCCCATCTCTTTTCTTTTAAGAAATGTCAATTCATACTTTTTGTTTGCTTTTTATTGAGGCTGTTGGTTTTTTTGTTTTGTTTTGTTTTCCCTTTGGCATGTTTGAGTTCCTTGTAAATCCTGGATGTTAGGCTTTTGTCAGATATACACTTGGCAAATATTTTTTCCCATTCTGTGGGCTGTCTCCCCACTCTCTTGATGGTTTCTTCTGCTTTGCAGAAACTTTTTGATTTAATAAGGTCCTAATAGTCTATCTTATCTCTTATGGCAAGGACATCTAAGGTTTTGATCAGGAATTGGTTGCCTACTCTAATTTCTGTAAGGGTGTCTTCTGCCTTTTCTAAGATTCTTATAGTTTGAGGTTTTATGGTTAGATCTTTGATCTATTTGGAGTTGATTTTTGTGTATGGTGATAGACAGGGGTTTGGGTTCAATAGTCTATATGTGGTCAGCCAGTTTTCCCAGCATATTTACTGAATAGATTCTCCTCTCCCCACTGGATGTTGGTGGAGGCTTTGTTGAAGATGAGTTGGTTGAGAAATTGAGGTTTTGCTTCTGGAATCTCTATCCTGTTCCATTGGTCCATAGGCCTGTTCTGACCACTACCAGGCTGTTTTGATTATTGTAGCCTTACAGTAAAGTTGAAAGTCTAGAAGTGTGACACCTCCCACTTTGCTTCTTTTGCTAAGGATTATTTTGACTATTCGTGGTCATTTATGTTTCCATATGCATTTCTGTATTGTAATTTCCAGGTCTGAGAAGAATGTTGTTGGTAATTTAATGGGTATGATGTTGAATCTGTAGATTGCCTTTGGTAGAATGGACATCTTAACAATGATAGTTCTTCCAATCCACGGGTATGGAATATTTTTCCATTTGTTTGTGTCTTCTTGGATTTCTTTGAGCAATGTTTTGTAGTTTTCATTCTAAAGATCTTTCACTTCTCTGTTAGAAAGACGCTGAGGTATTTCTTTTTTGTGTGGCTATTAAGAATGGGATTGTGCTTTTTTTGGTTCTCTGCCTGTTTGTTGTTGGTGTATAAGAATGTAACCATTTTTTGCACATTTGTTTTGTTCCCCAAGGCTTTGCCAAAGTCCTTTATCAGTGCAAGGAGGGTTTTGACAGATGCTCTTGGATTTTCGAGGTATAGGATCATATCATCAGCAAAAAAGGATAAGTTAACTTCTCCTTTACCTATTTGAACACCCCTGATTTCCTTCTTTTGTCTAATTGCTCTAGCTAGGACTTCTAATACAATGTTGAACAAGAGGGCTAAGAGTGGGCAGCCTTGTCTAGTTCCAGTTTTCAGAGGAAATGCTTCCAGTTTCTGTCCATTTAGCAATATGCTGGCTGTGGGTTTACCATAGACGGCATTTACTATTTTGAGGTATGTTCCTTCTATAACTAGTTGTTCGAGGGTTTTTATCAAGAAGGGATGCTGGAGCTTATCAAAAGCTTTTTCTGCATCTAATGATATATTCATGAGGTTCTTATTTTTACATCTGTTGATGTATTTAATTAATTTACAGATGTTGAACCAGCTCTGCATCCTGAGGATGAAGCCTACTTGGTCACGGTGGATGATTTTTTAGATGTGTTGTTGGGTCCAATTTGCTAGTATCTTGTTGAGAATTTTTGCATCTATGTTCATCGGGGATATTGACCTATAGTCCTCTTTCTTTGTTGGATCTTTATCTGGTTTGAGTATCAATATGATGTTAGTTTTGTAAAATGATTTGGGGAGAATTCCGTCTTTCTCAATTGCCTGGAATACTTTCAAAAGGATTTGTATCAGTTCCTACTTGTATGTTCTGTAGAATTCTGCTGGAAGTTGTCTGGTCTAGGAAATTTTTTGGTGGGTAGTTTTCTTATGATGGAGTCCATTTCTCAGGTTGTTATTGGTCTACTTAGTGCCTCAATGTCTTCTTGTTTCAACCTGGGGAGGTTGTGTGATGTCAGAAAGTCCTCCATTTCATTTAGGTTTCCATACAGGTGTGCACAGTAATCTCTGACAATCTTTTGTATTTCTTTGGGGTCAGTTGTGATTTGATCTTTTGCATTTCTGATTGTGTTTATTTGGGCTTTTTCTCTCTTTGTCTTGGCTATTCTGGCTAGGGGTCCATCAATCTTGTTTATTCTTTCAAAAATCAGCTTTTTGTTTTGTTGATTTTTTTCTATGCTATTTTTGTCTTCTATGTTCCATCTTTGGGCTTTTACTTTGGTGATCTGGATTGTTCTGCTAAAGTTAGGGTTTTGAGCCGGGCTCGGTGGCTCAGCCTGTAATCCCGCGCCTTTGGGAGGCTGAGGTGAGTGGATTGCTTGAGCCCACAGGTTCGAGACCCGCTTGGGTAACTGGCAAGACCTCATCGCTACAATAAATCAAAAAATTAGCCGGGCGTGGTAGCACGCACCTGTAGTTCCAGCTACTTGGAAGGCTGAGGCGGAAGCATCGCCGGAGCCTGGCAGGTCGAGGCTGCGGTGGCCGGGAGCGGCCACTGCACTCCAGTCTGGGCGACAGAGCGAGACTCCGACTCAAAAAATAAATAAATAAATAAATTAAAAAATAAATCTTTAAAGTTAGGGTTTTGGTGGTCTTGTCTTTCCAGCTCCCTTAGATGATTTGTTAGTCTGTTAATGTGTGGTCTTTCCATTTTCATGGGTGTGCATAGTGATATAAATTCCCCTCTTAGAAATGATTCAATGGCATCTCCGAGGTTTTGGTAAGACATTTCTTCATTTTCATTTGTTTCCAGGAATCTTTTAATTTCTGTTTTGATTTCTGTGTTGGCCCAGTAGTCTTTCATCTGTTTAACTGCCGTGTTTTTGTGGGTTTGGGGGGCATTTTAGTTGGTGTTAATATTTATTTTTATTCCACTGTGGTCTGAGAAGATACGTGGCAGTATTTTGATCTTATGAAAGATTTATGACTGAGAATGTGATTGATCTTGGAGTATGTTCCGTGTGGTGATAAATAGAATGCATAGTCTATGGTTGTTCGGTATCTACTAAGTCCATTTGGTCAAGTGTCAAGTTAAGGTTCTGGGTCTCTTTGTTGATATTTTGCCTCAATGATCTATCTAGGGATGTTAGTTGGGTATTTAAGTTCCCACCTATAATAGTGTTAGAGTCAATAACTTTTTTTAGTTTACTTAGTTGTTGCTTTATAAATGCTGGTGCTGCTGTGTTGGGTGCATATATGTTTAAAATGGATATTTCTTGTTGATGAATTCATGACATTTTATAACAGGATGCTTCACTTTTATCTCTGCTATATCATAAATAAAACACAAAAGTGAAAATGCAAAATAGGACTTGATTCTTTTCTTTCCTTCCTTTCTTTCCTTTCCCCTTTCTCCTTTTCTTCTCTCCCTCTCCCTTTCCTTCCTTTCTTTTTTCCTTTCTTGCTTCTTTTCAAACACTGATTATGTCTATGCTATTGGAGAAGACTGACTGCAAATCTCTTGGGACTTTTGGCAGCATTTAAGGAGAACCAGAGTGAATTTTCTCCCTAATTTGCTCCCATACTGCTCTCCTCATTATCATAGAAAGCAGAACAGCTGTGCTGACAGTGGTCATCAACATCATCATTAATAAATATTTATCGGGCATGCCCTTTGTACTGAACTCTGAGGACACATTAAGGTAGAAGATGCAGTCTTAGAGTTTGCCAAATGAGTGGCTCAGGTAACAAGTGGAAATTTAAAAAGAGAGAAGAGAGTAGCCACAACAGGTAGGGTAGCTTGGCAAAGTCTTTGGGGGATGATGGGAAGGGGCATAATGGCACCTGAGCTTAAAAGAGTATGGAAGGGAAGTGGGCATGAAGAAGCAGGAGGAATGGTTGGGAGGAAAGCATGAGGCAAGTATCATTATAGCATGTGAAAGAATCAGTGGTACAGTTTGGCCTAAGATCGAGTTCTGAAATAGGAGATGAGGCTGAAAGGATGGACTCCTGTTTGAGGAGGTCCTTCAGTGCTTGAGTAAGGAGACTGGACTTCATTTTCTGAGTAGTAAAGAGCTACCCAAGGTTCTTGAGTACATGAAAGATGAATAACACAGGGCTGTGAGTAAAGTTAAAGTTAATCAGACATGCAGATTGAACTGAAAGACAGTTACTGAAAACACAGAGAACAATAAAATAATTATGTATTATAAAACCCTAGAAAATCCTTATGGGATACTTAGAATTATAAGTAAGATACAATTGGAATTGTAAACTGTAATTATGATAGTGCAAAAAATATGCAGTGAGAAAGATTGGAAAGAACTACAACTAAATTACCATAGTGATTGGGTAAGGCTGATGGAATTTGGGGTGTTTTCCTACAATCAAATTTTTGGTATTACGGGCATAGTTTGCCAGTACAAAAAAAAAATACGTGAAATAATAAGAGTTAATAAAAGGAATGCTTGAAGAAGACACAGATTTCAGATAAAATCATAAATATGCTTTAGACATGGTAAAATGAAGGTCACCCATTCAAATGTGGGTGACTTTGAGATAGCTGGAGATATGGAATTGGAATTTTGTCAAGATTTGACACCTTGTTTTGTGAGCCATGGGAGTGGTCAAGATTTTTCTGAAACAGCATTCAAAGGGAAAAGGGCTGAGCAAGAAGACCTGAATCTTGGGAGTTTGTCCAAGAAAGTGCCTGAGGGAAGGAGGAAGTGAAGTCCATGGAAGAGGTTGAATATAATTTACCTGAGAAGGAAGCGTGTTAAGACATGTTAGGGCCGGGCTCGGTGGCTCAGCCTGTAATCCCGCACTTTGGGAGGCTGAGGTGAGTGGATTGCCTGCACCCGCGGGTTCGAGACCCACCTGGGCAACTTGGTGAGACCTCATCTCTACAATAAATTTAAAAAAATTAGCCGGGCATGGTGGCGCGCGCCTGTAGTTCCAGCTACTTGGAAGGCTGAGGCGGAAGGATCGCCAGAGCCCAGCAGGTCGAGGCTGCGGTGGCCGGGAGGGGCCACTGCACTCCAGTCTGGGCGACAAGAGTGAGACTCCAATTCAAAAAAAAAAAAAAAAAAAAAAGGCATGTTAGGACAGAGACCAATGCAAGTGAGTAGTTTATAGACTTCTAAGAGTTTTAAAAACTTAGAATAGAAAAAAAATCACTATTTCTAACTTCTTGGACAGATGAAGCAAAAACAAACAAACAACTTGTCTGTGTTAAATGCATAATATGTGCATTCTGTGCATTCCATCTATTGCATTTTTTAATTCTCATAGCTATACCTTGTGTTAGGTGCCATGATAACAGCCCCAATCTGCAGATGAGAACATTGAGACAGAGCTTAAGAAAGCAGGAATCTCAGAAATTTTCTGGCCAGGTTCTCTCCTTCTGTAAATGAAGATAAAAGGACTCACAGGTGATGTGACTTGTCCAAGGTCGCTTGACTTGTCTAGGGCAGAGCCTCCTTTGAAGAAGAGGAGCTCACACTGGAGGAACGTTCTGAGTCTCAACTCACCCTTGATGATGGCCAACCCATTTCCTCGCGCTGCTGAACCCTGCCATCCGCACAGCTGCTGTGAATGGTTATGGATTTTTGACATCAATATGAAAAGAGCTTTAATGGTATTTCCTCGTTATTTATTTCTCATATTTGATCAATATGTAAATAGTCTAAATGGGTAGATGTTGATTCTTATATCATCCAGTGTTATTTGGCTTTTCCAAGTAGTTTCCTATTTTATTATTAGCAGCTTATGTCAGATGTCATACATGGTGCTGCTTTTTAGACCTAATAATGCATCCATTGGCAAAGGGGAAATTTTTTTTCTGGAGGAGGGGAATGATGGATATTATTCAGAAAAGAGGAGAAGTTGTGATTATTCAGGAAGACTCTGACTAAAATTTAATTAAGACTTAGCTAATGCAGCAAGACAAGAAAAAGAAATGAAAGACATATAGATTGAGAAGGAAGATATAAAATTCTTTGTTCTCAGATAACATAATCATTTGTGTAGAAAATCTCAAATAATTTGGAACATGCAATTATAGCAAAGCTGTAAGATACAAGGTTAATATACAAAACTAACTCAATCACTTTCCTATATACCAGCAATGAATAAATGGAATTTGCAATTAAAAACACAGTGCCATTTACGTTAACAACCCCCAAAATGAAATACTTATCTATAAATCTAGCAAAATAAGTATAAGTTCTATATGAGGAAAATTACAAAACTCTGATTAAATCAATTATAGAAGAACTAAATAAATGGAGAGTCTATGTTCATAGATAGGAAGACTCAATATTTTCAATATGTTAGTTCTTCCCAAGTTGATCTATAGTTTCAATATAATCTTAATAAAAATCCCAGCAAGTTATTTTGTAGCCGATGACAAATAGATTTAAGATGTCTATAGAGAGGCAAAAGGACAGAGTGTGGTGTCTCACGCTTGTAATCCCAATACTTTGGGAGACCAAGGAAGGAGGATCACTTGAGGATAGAAGTTTGAAACCAGCCTGGGCAACATAGAGAGATACCATCCCTACACAAATAAAAATTTAAAAATTAGCCAGCTGTGGTGGCTCACACCTGTAATCCCAGCACTTTGGGAGGCTGAGGCAGGCAGATTGGCTTTTTGTTTTTGTTTTTTTTAAGATGTGGGGTAAAATTCAGGGTTAGGGTTACAAATGTTCATTGTACAGGTACCCTTATTGATGAGATGTTCCCCTTTCTCCCCTGGCAGTTTCTCTCAATTGCCAATCCCACCCCCTTCCCCTGGCAGTTTCCCACTACTCAGGCAGATTGCTTAAACCCAGGAGTTCAAGACTAGTCTGGGCAACATAGTGAAATCTCATCTCTACAAAAAATCAAAAAGCTAGATGTAGTGATGTGTGCCTTTAGTCCCAGCTACGCGGGATGCTGAAGTGGAAGGATCACCTGAGCCCAGGAGGTCAAGGCTACCTTGAACCATGGCTGTCATGACCATGCCACTCTACTCTAACCTTGGTGACACACAGGCATGGCAGTGTATACCACTAGTCCCAACTATTTGGGAGGCTGAGGCAGGTGAATGGCTTGTATCGAGGAGTTTGAGCTGCAGTGAGCTATGATCATGCCCCTGCACTTCAGCCTAGGTGACAGTACAAGACCCCATCTCTAAATAAATAAATAAAAATAAACGCAAATAAGAGAGGCAAAAGACCCCGAATAGCTAACATAATATTGAAGAAGAGCATAGTTGGAAGACTGATACTAATCAACCTCATGACTTCCTATGAAGCTATGATAATCAAGACAGTGTGGTATTGGCAAAAGAACAGACAAATTGATTAAAGGAACACAATAAAGGGTCCAGAAATGAACCCATTTAAATATAGCCAACTGGTCTTGACAAAAGAAGCAAAGGCAATACATTGAAAAAGTGGCCGTTTTTTCAACAAATGGTGCTGAAACAAACAGACAGTCATATGCAAAAAAAAAAAGGAGAGAAAAAAATGAATCATTACATTCTTCACAAAAATGAACTCAAAACGGATAATAGACTTAAATGTAAAGCTCAAAAGTATAAAACTCTTAAAAGATAACACAGGAGGAAATCTAAATGATCCTGGGTTTCATTTCTATTTTATTTAACTTATTTTATTTTATTTTATTTGAATCAGAATCTCCCTCTGTCACCCAGGCTGGAGCTCAGTGACACAATCATGGCTCACCACAGCCTCAACCTGGACTCAGGCGATCCTTTAGCCTCAGTCTCCAGTGTAGCTGGGACTACAGGTGCACACCACCACACCTGGCTTTGGGTTTGGCTCTTCTGATACATCACCAAAGGTACTATCCATTAAATAAATAATTGATAAGCTGAACTTCATTAAAATTAAAAATTTCTGGTGTGCAAATGATAATGTCAAGAGAAAGAGAAGACAAACCACAGACTAGGAGAAAATATATTTGCCAAAGACACATGTGATAAGGAACTGTCAACCAAATATACAAAGAACTCTCAAAACTCAAAAATAAGAACACAATCCAATTTAAAAATAGACCAAATACCCTAACAGACTCCTCAGCAAAGAAGATATACAGATGGCAAATAAACATGTGAAAACATGCTCCACATCCTATGGGATGAGGGAAATGCAAGTTAAAACAGTGAGGTACCAATATATACCTACTAGAATGGCCAAAATTTAGAACACTGACACAGTAAATGCTGGTGTTGGTGGCAACAGGAACTCTCATTGCTGGTAGGAATGCAAAATGCTATAGTCAATTTGAAAGATAGTTTGGTGGTTTCTAGCAAAACTAAACATACTCTTACCACGCAATTCAGAAATCACACTTCCTGGTATTTATTTGAAGTTGAAAATTTATGTCCACACAAAAATCTGCACACTGATACTTACAGTAGTCTTCTTCACAACTGTCAAAACTTGGAAATAACCAAGATATCCTTCACTAGGTCAATGAATACATAAACTATGGTACATCCAGACAATTGAATATTATTCAGCTCTCAAAAATAAAATAGACCTATCAAGCCATGAAAAGACATGGAAGAAACTTAAATGAATATTACCAAGTAAAAGACGCCAATCTGAAAGGGCTACATACTATATGATTCCCTGTAAACATTCTAGGAAAAACAAAACTATGGAGACAATAAGAGGTTGGGGTTGCCAAGGGTTGTGGTGGGAGAGATAAATAGGAAGAGTACAAAGGACTTAGGGGCAGTGAAAATACTCTGTGTGATACCACAATGGCAGATATATGTAATTATATATATGTATAAGTCCATAGAATGTCAACGTGAAGAATGAACCTTCATATAAACTATGAACCTAGGGTAATAATGATGTGTCAATGTAGGTTTATTGAATACAACATGTACCATATTGGGGGAAGATGTTGGCCATGGGGGAGACTGTTGCATGTGTGGGTACAGGAAGTATATGGGAAATTTCTGTACCTTCCTTTCAATTCCACTGTGAACCTAAAATTGCTCTTAAAAAATATAATCTTGAAAAAAGTATAATTAATATTATAATCAACAATTCAATCCTACAAAAGAAGATGTTTAGGTTATAAGTTGCCTAAGTGATCTTCTTTTTCAATGTTTATGTAATAGCCAGGAATGTTCACAGTTATATCCCCAGATCCTAGAACACTGGCACTTATTAAATATATGTTGTGGTAAGAGATACAAGCAAGAGACAGGACAGTTGGAAGACAGGAGAAAGGGAGAAGGCAGGGCATTTCTCTCTTTTCTTTCTGCCTCTAGCTGTATCTCTAGCAATGGTTGTATCTCTACCATGACTCTAACTTTCTAACAATTAATCATTCATTGTTTCAAATTTTACTAGGAGACCCTGACCTCTGGACCCCATTAATTCTGCCTCATCCCTTGACCTACAGGGGAATAGTGATTTCTTACTGTTGCTGCTCAATTCCTTGTTTCACTCCTTAGCTCTTTCATTATCTGTATAACAAATTCCCTGAATTAAATTCCTTCTGTTTTCCTGATTGGCTCCTGACTGATACAATTCACTATGTAAATAAGTATGTGAATAATGGGGTCATGATATAAAATAAATTTATTGCTGTAAGTAGTCATTAAAGTTTAAAAGCTAGAGTCTAAGAAAATAAACATGATAGCATGCAATGAGTGATGCTAGGCCCATTTCTTCAGTTGGTCATTGATGGTTATCAGTGAGCACAGAACATGATCCTGGAGACTTTTTGTTTTTCTTTTTTTAAGGGAAACAGTATGGCACAATAAAAGGTGTACTGATTGAGAATGAGAAAACCAAGATTCTAATTTTGGTGGGTGGTCATAGGTAACCCATTCAGTCATGCGTTCTAGTACATTATACTTACATTGTGCATGGAACCAGAGATTCTGAGGTTAATATGTATTTTTAAAACCAATGACTATTATAAGAAGTTATGGTGTTACCATTTGAAGTGAGATATTGACATATAGTCTGTGATAGCTTAAAGACCAGTGATATTAGTATCTGAAGACTGTTTGAAAGAATAGTCATTTATCTAGAACATTAAATTATGCTTTAACTATTTAATTATTTTCTTCAGTTAATAAGTAGTTATGTATTATGTTATCACTGGAAATAATAGTTCAGCATTGGTCTTAAGTGCTTAGGAAAACAATAAACATTAATATGGACCAAGGGAACTGCAGAATATCAGGTAATGGTGTTTACAGTTAGTAATGTCAACTTATACATCACACCACAAAACCTGTCTCTGATACGTGAATATACTTTTAAGTAGTTCAATAAAATATAGGTAAAAGTTGAGATGTCAATCTCCTTTAGATTCAGATACACTACCAAAGACTGAATCCAAAGTATGAAACAACAAAAATGTTATATGCTATGATTTTTTAAAAAATCTTATCTGTGATTCCCCTATTTTTCCCCTTATTAAAGGAAAGTCTATTATTGAAAGCCCCTCAAAATGTCTTCCTAATAGTGCAATTCCAACAATTATCACAATGTCTCTGGTAAGATAAGCAATTGAATATGCATAGTTTCAGACCAAATGTGAGCTTTTTCCTTTATGACCAGCTCATTGAAGTCAGGTACTGTTCAGTTGAGCTTATCTGAAGGAGAGATAAAAGCTTCCTGCCCAGTATTAAACCTTGCCCCATGCAGAATCCAGAAGCTTGCAACCCTTTCCTGAAACTTCTCACATTTGTTTTTTATGTTCATCACTTTCTGGCTGGTCACATCATTGGAAACTAAAATAAAGCCATATTGTTGTGGAATGGAATGTGTTTTACCCATACCTGTGGAGAGACTAACTTTGTTTTTTCTTAAAGCACATTTTATCTCAATTTTTTTAAAAGAAAGAGTTACCTAACATAATTTCAGTAGTTGTTTCTGTTTTGATATATTCCTGGCTTATTTTCAACTCATCTCTTGAGTTTACATAGAACTTCAAGTAGGGAAAAAGGACTGAAATAAGATAATAGTGAATTGTGATTTTGTGTACTGAACTTGGAGAAAGAATCTGGTGGTTGACACAACATAAGCCAAGTTGGAAAAGGGTCACACACAAATAAAAGGCGATGACTTGTAACTGAAAAGATAAGTCAAATAATAGTTGAAGTGGTTGAAGAATAAAATGCTGTAATAAAATCTAAAATAACAGCATGGGTGATGAATATACATATTTAGTTGAGGGGCTCAGAAGTATCACGTTGGTACAGAGGCACATTATCAACCAGAGAAACACAGTATAAATCAAAGAGTAGTAGGTGCAATAGCCTGCCAAATAAATGTTAAAACATTTGACAACTTTTGACAAAAAAAGTTTAGAACCCAAATTCAAATTTTAGAACCCAAATTCTGATTCCTCATGCAAAACTTCCCAAAGGTACATCAAAATGTCAAACATGCTTATGACAACACTTTAAACATTCTTCCTAGTCTAAATTCTAGAAGAAAGCATAGGAAACACTCTTCTTCACATTCGACCTAGGCAATTAATTAATAAACAAGACCTCAAAAGCAAAAGCAGCAAAAGACAAAATCCACAAGCGGGACCTGATCAAAGTCAAGAGATTCCACACAGCAAAAGAAACCACCAACCAAGTTAATAAACAACCAATAGAATGGGAGACAATATTTGCAAACTATGCATCCAACGAAGGTCTAATATCCAGAATTGACAAAGAGCTCAAACAAATTAGCCAAAGAAAGACCAATAAACCCATTAAAAAGTGGGCAAAGGCATGAATAAACACTTCCCAAATAGAGACATACAAGTGGCCAGTAAACATATGACAAAATGTTCAACATCACTAATCATCATCATACAAATCAAAACCATAATGAGACACTATCGCATACCAGTCAGAATGAACTTTATTAAAAAGTCAAAACACAACTGATGTTGGTGAGGTTGTGGAGAAAAGGGAATGGTCCTACACTGTTGGTGAAAATGCAACTAGTTCAACCCCTGTGGAAAGCAATTTGGAGGTTTTTTAAAGAACTAAAAACAGAATTATCACTCAATCTAGCCATCCCACTACTGGGTATATAACCAAAGAAACACAAATCATTCTACCAAAAAGACACTTGCACACACATGTTTATCACAGCTCTGTCTATAATAGCAGAAACATGGAACGAACCTAGGCGCCCATCAATGGTGGACTGGATAAGGAAAATGTACATATAAACCATGGAACATTTGGACATGAAAAGAACAAAATCATGTCCTTTACTGCAACATGGTTGCAGCTAGAGATCATCATCCTGAGTGAATTACCATAGAAACAGAAAACTGAATACTATGTGTTCTCCCTAACAAGTGGGAGCTATCCACTGTACAAGGCACAAGGATGGGAACAACAGACACTGGGGACTTATAAATAAAGAGGGGAAGGAGGAAAGGAGGATAAAGGGTGAAAACTATCCACTGGGTACCATGTCCACCACTTGGGTGACAGGTTCAACAGAAGCCCAAGTCTCACCATCACTCATTTTTCTTATATAACAAACCTGCACATGTACCCCCTGAATCAAAAAAGAAAAAAATCTTTCTAGTCTGGTCAACAATATATAATGCAATATTACTGAAGACGTCCTTCAGAATAAAATTATCCTCAGAAAACTCATCTCTGAAGACAAATAAAGTCTTCCTTTGGGCAGTTAGGATATACTTGATTTATCTAGAGAACCATTGAGTTCTGCAGAATTTTTATGTATAAAATGTGCACACTTAGTTTTATAAAAGTTATGGAGAGGATTAATTTCTTATCAGAAAATTATCCTAGGTCATTGAAGTTGATGATGCCTCTGTATCAGTAATTCTTACTCCTTTTGGGTAAGATCCCTTTGAGAATCTGATGAGGAAAACAAACTCTTTCTGTAGAAAGTGTACACATGATCATGAAATTTTGAACACAGCTTCAGAGGCTTCTCAAATACTCCAAAGATCATTTGTATTCCACCCCCCACCAACCCTCTATCATGGATTAAGAACCTTGTACTGATGAAAAATTATTGGGCAGTTTTTACATGAGCAACACAGATCACTCTAAGTCTGGAATTCTACCAAGTTGAGTTAAAAATTCTGACTTCATTATTTAGTCATCTCCAAGTTGCTTGGTTACATTCCCCTTAGAGATAAAAAGGAACGCAAGCCGGGCTCGGTGGCTCAGCCTGTAATCCCGCGCCTTTGGGAGGCTGAGGTGAGTGAATTGCCTGAGCCCGCAGGTTCGAGACCCGCCTGGGCAGCGAGACCTCATCTCTACAATAAATCAAAAAATCAGCTGGGCGTAGTAGCACATGCCTGTAATTCCGGCTACTTGGAAGGCTGAGGCGGAAGGATCGCCGGAGCCCAGCAGGTCGAGGCTGCGGTGGCCGGGAGCGGCCGCTGCACTCCAGTCTGGGTGACAGAGTGAGACTCCAACTTTAAAAAAAAAAAAAAAAAAAGGAACACAAAAAGATAGAGTGTGGTTTATGTATATTTATTCAACATACATGTATTTACTATTCTGTTCATTATACAACATACACAAAGAAGTTATAAAAGAATGAGATGAATATTATAGAAAACTTCAGTTATCTTGCTAATCATGATGATATCATACTATCATAGCTAATGTCTCAAAGCAAAACATATGCTTAGATCAGAATTCATCATTTATGATAGCTAATATAAATCCAAATTTCAAGTAGCTCTGGATAATTGTGAATGCTTTGACCTATTTCTTGTTAGATCTAATTCGATTGTCATTGATGTACTCCTTCATGTGACTGGCAAAGAATTCTCAGAGGTTAACGTGGCAAATTCAGTCCTAATTACCAGTATTATCTCAATCTTTGATGTCTTTGCAGGAATCTTTTTTTTTTTTTTGTACATAAATGTTTACAGAGGTTTTATTGTAATAGCCAAACACTGGGAATGACCCAATGTCCTTCAGTGGACAAATAGCTAAACAAACCGTGGTGTATCCATACTGTGGAATATTCTTCACAGCAAAAAGGAATGAACTGTTGACACATACAACAATCTTCCTGAATTTCCAGAGTATTGTGCTGGGCAAAAAAAGAAGTCAATCTCTAAAGGTGACATATGAGATTATTCCATTTATAGAACGTTTATAACATGACAAAATTACATCCATGCCAGGGTTGGGTTGGATGCCAGGATTGGGTTGGATGCCAGGGTTAAGCAGTGTTACAGGTGGGAGGAAAGTGGGTGTGGTTATAAGGACAACAGAAGGGATCCTGTCCTGATGTGTCAGTATCAACATCCTGGTCAACACATTGCACTGTAGTTTTATGAGGTGTCAGTGTTGGGGCTTAGAACGCAGTACTCCAAAGATGGCACTTAGCATGCTGAGTAATTTAAGCTGACAGAAATAAGAAGGTTGCTCTCTGGCCTTCTCCTGCCTGTCTACCCTGAAGAAAGCCACAAAGAATTCTCTAGTTGAGCGCTGTGGCTCATGCCTATAATCCCAGCACTTTGGGAGGCTGAGATGGGAGGATCGCTTGAGTACAGGAATTTAAGATCAGCCCAGGCAACATAGTGAGACCTCGCCTCTACAAAAAATCAAAAGCATTATTCAAGTGTGGTAGTGGCACCTGTAATCCCAGCT
>NW_007249307.1:479815-485924 GCF_000164805.1 Carlito syrichta | reverse complement strand
AACTCTGTCTTTGTTATTGGGATGCTGTCCATGAACCCTACCATGGTAGGGAAAAGGTATCCCCTCCTACATCATTGCGGGAAAGAAGTGTGGCTGGGTGGCCACACACTGACACGAGATTGCAAAGCAGGAGGGAGGTAAGCATGGGAGGGGGGGTAGTGGGGTGAGGGCAGTCAGTTCAAGTTCAAAGATATGTGGTTTTTAATTCAAAATGTCCTAGGTTCAGTAAAATTCAAGGAGAGATATCTAATAGCAGACAAAGCGGCTGGTTTCATCGGCGCAGGGCAGTCATATGGCCCTGAGAACCAAGAGCCTACAGCCTGAGACCACCCAGGAAAAACTTACAGTCTAACAAGTCAGGTTCATTGCTGGTGACAGCCAAAGAGAATACAGCCTCACCCTGAATTGCGGGAATCTTTTTAAACCTCTTGCTCCTGAGAAGGTTGATTGGTTAAAACAAACTAATATAATCTTATGAGTTCATTTAACGTAGGATCTGTAAACTTGAGGCACTGTCAATGTCTAAAGAGATGTCAATGACCATGAAAGAATTAGAGGGTGCCAGTGTCACCTCCCTGCCTATGGCACTTGTTGTTTCTCAGTACACCTCAGATACAATACACGATACATGACCAATTTATTTAGGGACTATGTAAAGACTCTAGGGTCAATGAATACAGTAAACATATGCAAAACTTTTTTTACCTTACACCATTACATTTTTAAAATCATTAGAGAAAAAAAGAATCGAATTTCTAATGTTCTTCCTATATCGCAAGAAATTGTTTTGGTCACTTCACTTTGGCAACCCTTGCCTTAGGCAACTTACTCACTGTCTTTCAGTTTCCTCATCTGTTAAATGGGGATGAAGTCACATATCTCAGGGTTAAATGGATTAAACAATGTATGCAGAGTTTTCTGCACGGCTTACGGCATGTGATTTAAAAGAGAAAGAGAAGAGAGTTGTTATAATTATTACCACTCTTTTACACAATTGCCATGTATGCATTCATTTTACTGGTAGCCTAATTTTAAAACCAACAAAACCTTTTGTCAGTGTTCTTTATCTGACTATAAGAGCTGTAGGTTTTCCTCACCTTCTCATCTCCTTATCCTCAAAACAAAACAAAGTGAAAACCAAAAACATTTTCCAAGCCCTTTCAGCTTGGCAAAAAATGTAAAGATTCTGAACACTAGTGACCTTGTTCATTAACATGATAATTACTAATAGTGAAGACCTGCTGAATTCTCTATGTCAGATAATTTTATTATCTATCTCTGATCCTTCCATTCAACAAAGTTTTTTTTTTGTTTTCTTTTTTAACATATAATGTGCTAGGCATCCAGCTAATTGCTCAGGTTTCAAAGACAAAATGAAACACCCTCCAGGCACTAACCATCCAGTGGAGGACACCAAACAAATAATTGCATCAAAGCGATAAGTGCTATAATGGAGGTATACACACTGGTTGCTGTGGGAGCAGAGTAGGACAAGCAGCTTTCCCTGCCTACAGAGGACCACCAGAAGGATACTGGGTCACAGTCGAGTCTTGAGGATGTGAGTTGAGGGCCTGTATTTCTGTCACAGGAGAGTCTGTACAATGTGGTCCCTTAGGAGTCAGAGTGTGAACCAGGTTTCCCTAAGCCCAGATATTTTCGGGAGGTCAACAAGGCTGGTAGAGTCCTGTCCACTCACAGCTTTGGATAACATGTAAAAATGTTTGAAATTGATCATCAAAAGAATTGGGAATAGGCAAAAGAATTTTAAGCTAGAACTTGTTATAATCACAAAGATCATTGGGGTGGTAGTTTGAAGGAATGATTATGAAAGACAAAACCTATTGAGAATGCCCATTGGAAAACAGGAGAAAGAGGAATGCTTATTTCTGTAATAAATTTGCTTGCTAATTCTAAACTCTTCGCTAAATTAAATGTCAGCTGATTCAATGTGGTGAAGTTCAGTTTTCATCACTGAAGATGAAGTACTCATGTCTAAATGGTGTTACCTGCTGGTGTTTGAAGCTAGGCAACAATTCAGTCAGCATTAACAGTTTGTTCAAAATAGAAGGTTCCTAACTTTGTACATGGAGTTTTTCTTTATGAGGATGCTGTAACTAGATATCAATTTTCAAGCCCAATCTCTACTCTATACAGAATGTCACCCAAAGTAGACTTACATAACAAGTGAATATGGTCATACAGACATGAAAAAAGTGACTTCTATCTTTTGATAGCAAACTAGAAAGAGAAAAGTAAGTTCAGAGAACGCATGATGACTCATCAAAGTCCAAAAAGTAAAGCTTCCTGTGAACGCAGCACCCTGTGCAGCCTCCTAGTCCTTTTACCCTCCAGCCATATTTGTTTTTGTGTGATTTTTCCGAAAAACAAAAGAACCCATAATTTTCTTCCTTAACATCAATTGTTAAATTTTGTTTTACCTCAAAGATGAAGCTCATGCTGTATGTTCTACAATCTTCTTTTTGTACCAAGTGAATGTTGCTGCCTTTACATTTCTCCAGGGTCTAGGCCTTATTTTATAAAATTCCTACTTGCTGCATTACAAACTACAAACAAGGTGATTCTTCAGAGGAAAACCTGAAGGGAGAGGTGATGCTGTCTTAGACCAACCTGAGGGGAGAGGGAGATGTAATATCTATATTTAATTTCTGCTCCCAATGATAGATCTTATTTTTCAATTCCCAGAGTTGTGCATATGATACATGGATACCAACCTCTCAAAGTACTGCATCAAAATTTTATATAAGCTGAAGAATATACACATATAACAAAGGGAATGTTTTCTTCTTCACTTTCCCTCTGACAAAATGCCAGAAGGAACAGTCAGTCTCTTCCTCCAGTGACTTAGTTTTCTTTTTGAAAGTTGGCATTGCAAGTGGAGGTGGGATCTCAAGGGGATAAAAGGCACTTATTTATAAGAGAATAAAGGTGAAGTCATCAGTTTTCTGAAAACTAGCACGTGAGGTTAGCATGCCCTAAAATTAGGCCCTGAAACATTAAAACCAAATACTGCTCAATGTAATAAGCATTGCCATTAGGTTAAAGTCCTTTATTATAGACAGCTTGGTTATCTGGCTATATTATTAGTTGCAACTTATTAGGCAGTTAGAAGTCAGTATTTATGGTATAATTTTACTACACTACTAATTTTGTTGAAAATTCCTCACTATATATTTCCCAGTTAATAGTTATACTGGCATACCCTCAGGCAGAAAAACAAAAATTCTTACAGCAGATTCTTCAAGGGTGTATTATTATTCTATTTAGATGTGCTATCTTTTGATGTCTTGAGGTTCTCTTAAGATAAACAGAAAATGATGAAGCTAAAGTTAACCAAGTCACAAGACCTTAGAAAGCCATAGAGTGGATGATCACCAACACTCCTAGCCATCACAAAAGTGCTGCCCTTGAGGGCTCTACTTCACCATCAGTAGACCAGCCATGTCAACAGTTCTCACTTCTTAATGACCACACGCAGTATTTGGTGTTCTTTCCATTGCTTTTTGTCTTCAATTTATCAAGTCTGTAGTTTTAAGCATCCTAGAACTGCAATTCAGACCCAGTTGCTCAGATAGAGTCAATTTTGCAACAGTAAAATGGTCTTTAAATAGGATTTTACTCTAGGGGGGAAATCCTCAACCAGATAGTCACAGTGCACTTTGAATGACTAATTTAAGCCATTACATTACAAAATAAGGGATAAATCACACTTTTCATAGCACTACTGCATAGAAACAGTTTTAATAGTAAGAGTCAAGCACCTACATTAATCTGAGTCTAAAATAATAGGTCCCTGATTTAAAATCTCCTAACATTCTTTCACACTTCATAAAACTAAAAATAAAATTGTCTCACCAAGCACTGACCTACTGGTCCGGCCAAAGTACTGCATTTCAAGGAAAATCGGAGCAAAAGGTCTCAAAACCACGACGTGCCCCCAGATTACAATTTGTGACCTTAATTGGTCTTAACTGTGGGGTGGGAGGGAAGAGACTGGGTCTGAAGAGGATAAGAGACTTAGTCCCCTTCTTAAATCAAAAGCAGATTCCATGATTCAGCCACCCCCTAACCCGCCCGCCCCTCCCCGCCCCCACAGGGTTGTTTTTCCATATTTTTGTATATATCTTAGCAAAGATGACAGGTGAGGGAAGGTTAAAGCGATGTGTCTAGTCCACGAAGTAAACAGAGGAGTTAGGGCGGGTTTATTTATTTGTAAGGCGTTCAGGCTCTCAGCTGTTTCTCCCTCCCTGGCATTTGGAAGCTTGCAGTCCTTTGGAGAAGAGGCAGATTTGGCAGGAATGTTCTTTGTACCCGCCTCCGTTTTTACGGGGAAACGGGGGGGGCGGGGGGGCAGATTTATAATGACAGCCTTGGGGACGTGGGGGGAGAAAAAGAAAGTTTCAGCCAGTACGACAATGCCCGCTTTTTACATAGCCAGCACAGTGCCACAGACAGCTCTGGTGCCACTTGGAGCCCTCCCTCTGTCCCCTCCCTTTCCCTCTGCAGGCTTGCTCTGGCAGGCAGAGGCACAGTTAAATTCCAGCACCTTCTCCACATACCCCCCAAACTACTACGCGCTATTACTACGGCTGCCCTCCCCTCTGCTTAGCCTCCTCCTCTTCCCTAGCCTCCCCGGAGGAGCCCCGCAGTGCCCCTGGCAGAGGACTGCCAGGAAAGGGACAACGGGCGCCCAACTCCAGCAGGGCTCGGGGCTTTCTGCGTCCTGCGCAGTTTCTCTGCTCCAGGCACAAACACCGCCTGAGAGCCGGCGCCTTGCAGACACACACGGATCCACGCATACAGTAGAGCTGTCTCGATCCACATTCTTGCACACCGCCCCCTGCTCCCCCCGCGCTCCCGGAGTCGCTGAGCCGGGCGAGTGACAGGCGCGTCCCGCCAACCCGCGCCCGGGCGGGCAGGGAGGGGCGGCGCGCGGGGCCAACTGCGGCGAGTCTTCCGGCGCCCGTGGAGGCGGCGAGGGTGGGACGCGGGGCGGAGCCCGACTTTAGGAAGAGGAGGGGATGGCTGTCATCAATGAAGTCATATTCATAATCTAGTCCTCTCTCCCTCTGTTTCTGTACTCTGGGTGACTCAGAGAGGGAAAAGATTCAGCCAGCACACTCCTCGCGAGCAAGGTAAATATAACTTACAACTCCTTTCTCCTCTTTCCCCTCCCTCCGGCCTCCCCACCGCAGCCGCCGCGCAAACCCCTCCGGCACCGCGCCGCCTTCGCCCGGGATTATTCATTATTATCCTAATTATTATTTATTGTGCATGCACGGAGACCAAAACAAACAGGCGGGCCAACCGCCACAACAAAAAAAGCCCGCCTCCTCCCCGTGGGCCTCAGGTGGAATGCTCTAACGACAGCTCCCAGGCGGCGGTGGAAGAAACGAGAAAGTTTCAACCGAACCCTGCTGTTCTAATAATAACAGTAATCATTACTACTTCAAGGGGGCAAAGGAGGAAAAAAATCCCCACAAGCTATAGCCTTGCTCCTGAATAGACAGTCAGCGATACGCTGCCAACTCAAGGTTGCAGCACACACGTTCCGCCAGGTTGCAACCCCCCCCCCCCGACCCCTTAAAAGCGCGGGGGATTTGGGGGATGGCAGAAGGAGAAGGAAGGCTGGCGGACAGGGGAGGAGGATGGAAACGCTACTGTTCATTCCGAGCAATCCTCCCCGGAAGAGTTGGAAGGGGAACGGGGAAGGAGGGTGAGGAGCCCGGGCTGGCGGCGGGGCGCCAACGAACGCTGCTGCCACCCGCCACCCGGGGACTTGTTTAAAGGGCTCCGGCTGCGGAGACGAGAGCGGTTCGCGGCGGGAGAAGCCGAGGCTGATGCGCCGAGGAGGCGGCGGCCACTGCCGCGGGGCCGGTGCGTGCCAGGTCCGGGGTGTCACCTCCACTTTCCGCGTTCCCTTCGGCGGGGATGGGGACGCTGATTGGGAGGCAGGCCTTTCGGCAGAAGGGCTGCCTGGGGTCTGCACTTGCGGCGCCGCGGACGTCCCTGCCCCTGGTACCTGGCGCCGGCGCAGGCTCGGGTGTTGAAGTTCTGAGTGTCCGGCCCGGTCCGCACTGCTGGAAGGGAG
>NW_007249307.1:348932-478548 GCF_000164805.1 Carlito syrichta | reverse complement strand
CGCGGGCCCCGCGCCCCTTTTTGTTCCGCGTCCCCCAGGTAAGGAGCCTGCGCCGCCGCCGCCTGCTGTGTGCGGAGCTTTCCAGCTCTTTCCCTGCCAGCCCTCTCCGGTCTCCCGGCTCGCCTTTCCTGCAAAGTCAGGCAGGCGGGGGAAATGGGCTCCTTGTCCTCCGATCGATTGCGTGGAAAACTTTCCAGCGGGAGGCACCGTGAAGGGGAAGAAGAAGGCCTTGCTGACTGCTGTCGCTTGTCAGTTCTTTCTCCTCCGGATCCGGAGAGTGAGTCGCTGAGCCCTGGGGCTGTTGCACATTCAAACTTTGGGCCTAAACGTACCTCCAACTCTCGCAGGATTTGCTCTGCAATAAAATAAATATTCGAAGTCGTCCACTCGCTCTTACCAGGCGTTTGGATTTTTTTTAAGGGAAGGAGGAAAGATGGGGAGTCGAGGGAGTGGGGGTGTTGTGCAGAATCCATTCCTTATTCAATGTCTGCACCGGGTGTTATGTAATTTTAGTAGCACATGGGTGCAAAGCCCAGACTGGGCTTCTCCTCTCCTTTGTTTATATAACTTTTGGGAGAGTTTTGTAAGGTTGTCGCCTTTTCTTTCCCTCCTTCCTAACCTGTTGGAGGTTGGTGCTTTGGAAAAAGCAAAGCGACCCGGGTTAGTAATTTTTTGAAGAGGAGTCATCATTGTCTCCTTTCTGGTCATTATGTAGGCATGTATTCCTTTGTATGTGTAATGTTAGAGCACAAGGAAGGCATTAAGGACGCACGTTTGTTTATTGCATTGAGTGGTTATTTTTAATGTTTATGCATTACTCCAATAGCAGAGTTAAATTTCAACTTTCATTTCAAAGGACTTTTAAAATTTGCACCTGGTTGTGTGCCTTGCTTGTATGAACAGAATGTTTGTGTGAATAGTGAGATGGTTGCTTGGGTGTTGAATAGCAAAAAATTCCTATCCAGCCACCTAAAATTCAGAAACCACTGAGAATGCTACTTTGAAAAGCCATGCCCAGTGTTATATGTGTATATTTACAAATGCACATTCAAATGTTTTTAGTATTATTTTCCACAGGCTATTTGGGGGGCTGCTATCTGAAGCTTGTTGGCCAGCATAGGACTTTCAACCTACCTCTAGCTTTCTGGGCTACCTCTAGCACACGGATGAAGCGTTAAGAGGTGTGGCAGGTTTGAAGCCTAGTTGGTGCGTTGTTATGCAAATTGAGACACACTTTCTCTTTAAAAAATCTAATTGCTCTTTTATTTTCCTGCACTTTCTTTCTTTCTTCCTTTCTTTCTTTTTTTTAATGCTCCCTTACAACTCAAATGTTTGCTATTATAAAACCAGAATTTTGAGACACCTGTTAGGTCCAAAAGACATTTATTGAAGTCCACTGAGGGGAAAAGGTAACCCTGTTAATCAGAGTTCCATCTGCCTTGTTGGGGGCATTGACGAGTGATGCCATATTGGTGAAGCACATTTAAAATAAGTTAGGAGTTTGGGCTATCAGAAGCCTTGAGGAGGGCGAGGTGAGTGAAGGCTTCCTTCAGTGAAGCCTTTCTCTTAGGAGTTCTATCAGTTGCAGCCCAGCATCAGGACTAAGCTGCACTGTGGTGTTTCACAGAAAATATTCACCGCAAGAGCATGTTCAAAGCAGCCTTAGATCTTTTCTTTTGTTCATTTGTAAAGTGGTTTTTGAGCATTTCTCGTCAAGTTTCTTGAAAAGTGCTTTGACCAACACCTGAGGCTTAGAATTGACCAAAATAAAAGTGTCTCTGCTTGTATTGTATTGTTAATGCTTGAATTCTGTTGAAAGTATTTCTGACAGGGTATAAGTAGAAAGTGACACTTTTACAGATAATTATTTTAAGCTTTTTTTTTCTTTCATTAAGTTTAAGGTAAGTCACTCTACAGACCAATATAAAAGCCCATCCCATTCTTTTCTAAAAGGTAATTGTGATACCCCCTTATGTTACTGTAATGTTTTGACATTTCATTTTAAAGGCTTTCTATGTATTCGAGCAAGACCATGAAATAGAAGACTTTCATAAATTATAAAAATGGTGCTGTCCTCTAGTGTTTTCATGGCTTTTTTTTTTTCCCTCCTACAGAAGTCTTCCTTTGTAAACAAGGCCTTTGTCAAACTCTCCTAGGTCAGCAGCATTTTGATACTCCAGAGAAATAATAAATCACTATTTATGACATCTTGACATGCTACCGTGAGGACAACTGAATTATCACAAATATAATGCTATGGACTATTTCCCAGCATTAGCAAGTTGGAGTGTTGGAGTGTTGGTAGGACCTGATTTAACTACTAAAAGATTTGATTCCCACTGTTTCTTGTCAAGAAGGTTTTAAGAGAAGACAGGGACAAATTGGTTGCTTAACATGAGTGACCTTAAAAAACTCTGTATGTGAGTCACATTTTTCTCCTGTTGTATTTCTGCTGAACAGATGAGAAAATTTTCCTAATATAAAAAGCCACATTTGGGTACTATTTCCGATTTCCTTATTTTAATGTAAAAGAATTCACTTCTACATTTTTTTCTTTAAATGTTATGTCTTAGAGATTGTTTTTGGCCATTAGAGGATCTGAATTTTCTGTCCTCCTTGGAAGAGTTCTTATTAAGGAACTCTAATCTCTAGCCATTTAATAAAGTCATAGGTCAATCCACAAGTAGTTGTGAGTTGAAAATATAGATGATGGTAAGTTATTTTAGTAGAGTAATTGGGAAAGCCTGGGATATTTATTTTTCTATATAGAAAGCTGTGACTCCCTGCTTACCAGGGAGTATAGGAGTCTAAAACTTTGTTTTGCCAGAGTCATTATGAAAGAGAGCATATTTATTTGCCTAAGATATTTATCTCCAACTTAAATGGAATCTTGCAACATGGATTTGGAAAACTTTACATCTTTATTACTGTGTACTATGACTTTATTATTACTCATGTTAATATAGTACTTTTCCTTGAAAGTGTTAGGATATGCTTGTTAGAGGGAGCTTTTAAGTAATAAAAGTTGTAAAGATAATGCAAAGATACTTGAGTAATTATACCTGAGCAAAGCATATAATAAAGCTGATGAAATTCAGGAACTGGGTCTTTTGAATGTTTGATATAAGTACCTCATTAATTCACTCATTTGGAAGGAAGATTTTTGACTTTACATCTACAATGACATAAATAAATGCCCTTCTGGGTTCATAATACATTGTTATATAATTAAAACTTCATATGAATTATGACTTTTTTAGATATAAAAGACTTTCAGGACATTAGGACAATTGTAATCAGGCTATATGACTGTAAGATTTAAAACAAAATCACAATATTCTATTATATTTTTAAGTAGACTAGCATCAACTTAAGCATCAGTCTTATATCAATATGTATATCTGTGCAAGCAAAAGTATGTAATATTTTTGAAACTCCTTTAGAAACTGGCCTAATTTAAATGAGTTGACCCTTTTGTAAATTGATGAATGGGATCCACAGAAATTAAAACAATAATTTAAGGTTAAAATAAAAATTTAAGGTTATAAAACCATTAACTATAACTTCAACTTCCTCCTTTAAAAAAATTGAATTCAGAATTTAGAAATGAAGATTACTTTAAAATGGCAAAAAAGAAACCCTCTAACCACAAAAGATTGTCATGTGGTGGTTTACAGGTTATCTAAAGGAAAGTCCATATTAGTTTGCACTTTGAATGCATTTTTCTGATTCAAGATGATTGTATGTTTCTTTGCCTACTTGATATGGTATTTTTCTGTGTGTGTGTATGTGTGTGTGTGTGTGTGTGTGTGTGTGTGAGTGTTTGAGTTGGAGTCGCAGTCTGTCAACCTGGCTGAAGTGCAGTGGCACAATCACCGCTCACTGCAGCCTCAGTCTGCTGGGCTCGGGCAATTCTTCTGCTTCAACCTTACAAGTAGAAGATACTACAGGTATGTGTTACCACACCCAGCTAATTTTTGATTTATTGTAGAGACGAAGTCTCTCCATGTCTCAAACTTCTGGGCTCAGGCAATCCTCTCCCTTGGCATCCCCAAGTGCTGGGGTTATAGGTGTGAGCTATTGTGCCCAGCCTTATTTCAGTTTTGACCATCTCTCTGGGAGATGAGTTATCACACGTGGAAATTGAACATCCAGGAGGAAAGCCCTCTCCCACCCCAACCCCCACTTTGCTGAACTGGGCATATAATGGCTTTGCAAATATTCACAACTATTTTGTGGTTTGCTGTTGTGCTGTACTAAAATGTTGTTAAGGCCGGGCATGGTGGCTCACGACTGTAATCCCATCACTCTGAAAGGTCGGGGTGGGAGGATTGCTTGAGCCCAGGAGTTCAAGACCATCCTGGGCAACATAGCGAGACCTCATCTCTAAAAATATTTAAAAATTAGCTGGATGTGATGGCATGTGTGGATATTCCCAGTTATTTAGGAGGCTGAGGTAGAGCGACTACCTAAAGGCAGTCGGGGCTGTGGTGAGCCCTGACAGTGCCACTACACTGCAACCTGGGTGACAGAGACCACCGACTCCAAAATAAATAAATAAAATGCCATTCAGCAAAGTCCAAAATTCTGCACAAAATAGATTACCTGTAATTCATCATTTATGTGTTTCAAAGAATGTACCTGAACACATAATAGAATATTCATAATGGCATATTTAATATGGATAGCACATGGTAAGCTTTACAAGCCATATGATACAGAGAGAGATCCAGGGTGAGTGTTCTTGATTTTATGGGGTAGATAAGGTCTTTGCGATGGGATAGGATTGTTGTAGGAGGTGGGTAGGTACGGGAGTGGTGGTTGCTGATCATCCCAGAATAGAAGAGAACCCTGAGATCACGGGAACTGGGCCTGAAGGAGTGATGAGAAGACCAGTGTACCTGTTTTGACTTGGTTGCCTAGCACACGAGGTTCCAGTTGGAGAGAATTTTCAGAAGATAAAGTCAGAGTTTGTAGAAAGAATTGACTTCTAGGCCAAAGCATGAATACTTTATCCAGTGTGTATTGGAGGCTTGTCTCTTAGAAGTTTTGAGCAAGAGACTTCATGAACAAAGCACTATTTTAGATTAATCTGGCAAATTGTAGATTCGAGACCAGGATGGGAATTGAAGCCCATAGAAGGATCTTGGCAATAGTGCATATTTGCATATGATAACTCACCAGATGTCTCCATATCTAATGTTTTATTTTATTCATATCAAAATTGAGGTTATAGCTGGCTACTTTTATACCTATTTTGCAGATAGGGAACTTGAATCTCAAAGAAGTTAAATGAACTATTGTGTAGACTTTTTTTTTTTAAGGCTTATTAATATAACAAATGGCTGTTATCCATTTTAATTGCAATGAACTTTAAAAGGTCACTGTTGGAATTTTTGTTGCTACTATGAAAGTCAGTTGGACATATATAAAGATTGTCCTTCAGATAGCCTTGGTTCATTTAGCATATGATGGTCAAGTTTTACTACTAAGTAAAAGTGTGCCATTTCAACCAGAAGTTATTAAGTTTAGATTTCAGACTCTTTTTTACATGTTTATTGTATAAACTTATCTTGACAGACAGTCAAGGAAGTGGCTCTCACTGATTCTTATCAGCATCCAAAATGAGGTTGCCTTGCCAAAGGACCTAACCTAGGAAGCACAGGCATGTGTGTAAATATACAAGAAATATTACCTTGTTGATTTGATTTGTTGGCTTTTGTTTTGACCAGTTGCCTAGCAGTTTGGGTTCAGCTGAATTTTAGAAGTGACAGTTAGCTGTGATTACTTTTGTAACTACCAATGGACAGGAGTCCTGGATTTGAGGAATGCTTTGCTAAAGGGCTCCTAGCACTTTGGGTTTTCTTATACATTCCCTTATGAAAACTATGTTTCCTTTGTGGGAACATTGTTGGCTCTCATTGAGGGATCATGTAATTGTGTCACAGGTAGACTCTTGTGAGATGGTACCTCATGGTATCTACAGGCGTGCTAAAGTTAAGAGTCCGGATCCTGTTAAGGCAGTGCCTGGGGCTCATGGGGGACTAATTAGCTGCTGCTGAGTTTGTTGTTATCATCTCTTGTGCACAGAGCTGCCTCCGAGCCTTGCCAGGTCGGACTCTGGGCAGGGACAGTTCCCAAGGCAGTTTATTTAAAGTGAAGGCAGCAGCTCACCCACTTCCTAATTTGTTTCCCTGATTGAAAGATGAAGGAGAGTTCATTGAAGCCCATCAAACAGAGCAAAGTTTTACTTAACTTTTGAAAAAAAATTTTGACATTGAAATGAATGGCAAACTGACGTGAATAACCATGAGAATGCTGAAGAAATGTTTTCAGTGATGGTCTAGGGTCTTGGTCGAGCAACTTACAATGTCAGCTTTCCACCCAGTACAATTTTTATCCATGGCACAAATCATATTGTGCATTGTTTAAAGTTGCACATCTCAGACCAAGAAGCAGCATGGGCCTTGGTAATGTTTCACTACTTATCTAGACAACCTTGGCCTCTAAAAAAGAAACTTCTGGTAGATTTATTTCATTTATCTGCACTATTGTTCTTTTTGCCTATCCCCCCCCCCCCCCCACACACCCCTGTTAAGAATAGCAGTGCCTATGGCCCAGTTCTAGAAATGTTGCTACTTCTTGTGGGTGAATTATCAAGTCATTTATACAGAAAACTTCATAGAAAACAAGAAGCCCTTCGGGTCAGGCGAGATTTCTGAATCAGCAAACAGACATAAAAAGAACTCTTATCTTAACTACCACCAGAGCCTTAGAGTTCTCCTGTAACAGCCAGAACACTTTAATAAGACTGAGATATTCTAAGGGATGTGGACTGGACCTAACTTTTATTTCTGATATCCACCTTTGACCCAGGCCTCAAAGTTTTTCTGCAAAGCGAGCAGTGAAAAAAGACATGCTAGAGATCCAGGATCTCCCAGTGCTTTCTTAAGAAGTTTGGCAAAGAGCAATTTAAGAGGTATTGTGAAGGTTGGTGTGCTCTCCCACACTCTTCTCTGTGATTAGAAAACAAAAGTTTCTAGGAAACCTTCTTTTTTTCCTTAATGTCAGGGACTTGCTGAAACGCCACCTTCTCTGTTACACTCTCCCTAATTCCCTTCTTCTGTCCTCTACCCTCTAAGCTGAAAGTAATCCCTCCCACCCTATGACTGTGTTGGATATTTTAGCTGCACCCCTCCCCCACCATGTATTGCAGGATCTTTTTTTCCCTTTTGTTGTTATCTATGCAAAAGTCTTTTTTTTTTTTTTTCCATATCAGACTTTCAGAGTCTTGGGGTAAGCCCTGTCATTTCATTTTTTAAACACCCTATATGCCTTGAACCCAGTGGAAACTTAGTATGGTTAGGAATAAAAATAAGTGGGTCTTCTGGATGTTTGATTAAACGTCACCAGCCTTTTCAGTTTATGACGTTGTCTTCTTCTCATCTTCTAGGGCTTCTCTTTGCTCCTCTATCTTGTATAAATTAATATGTTATCACAGCCAAAGTCTAGTCTTTGCAAGATATGTCTTCCATTGTTTCCATCATTCTTTGTCTTCCACTTCCCATCCCTGTACATTTCTCTGGCCCAGGTAAAAACTCTCCATCCTGGTGGATGACTTGTCTGTTCCATGTGACAGTCCAGTGTTGGGCTGGGAGATGAGGGTTGTGGTTTCTCTCCTGTTACAGATGTTACTTTGGGCAAACCATGTTGTCCTTTCATTGCTTAATACTCTAATCTTTTCAGTGGGGGTGTGACAAAATGCTTCCTCAATTCAAGTCACCAGAATTATTATGAAGCACATGCAGGTATGTTTAAATATTACTACACATGTGGGGGGCCCTTGGTATTTCCGTTGATTGCAATTAAACAGTAAAGCATAAGTTTTGTCATGGTTGTCATGGTTGAAGTGGTGACCCTGAAAATTCCATGAAGTTGAACTCCTTTTAATATGCAGATGGCTGTGCTGAGCCTTTCAGCTAAGGCTGAGGAAGGAAATTTGGGCTGAGGGAGGATGACTGTGGTGTTTGGATTTCTGGAAAGCTCCTTGGAGGTCTTTTATTTTTAAAAAACACACACTCCCCAGTTGTGAAAGTAGGAAAGTAAGAAGGAAAAGGGGTGTACCGTTAGCCAGTTCTTAACTAAAAACATGGCAGCCTGGCCTTCAGGGAGCCCTGGTCCAGGGGAGGATAGGGGACAAGCAATGCATGTGTAATGGTGTGGTTGCTGTGCCCCTCCCCCAGACACATTTTTGTCATTATGTTAGCCGCATAATTGTGGACAGGTCGTTCTTTTCTGTGACAATGCAAAACTCCCTCCTCCCCCCAACACAAAATAAAAATAGATTTTGAGTGTTATGTGACCAGACCTGCCACTACCCTATCAAGTTTATCTGGGCCATCCCTTCTACCAGGCCTCTACTCTGCCTAATGTCACCATCACCACCCTAGCTTTATTGTCTCATTAGTGCTGTGGAGAAGAGAGGGGCAAGGATTCCTGGAGACATCAGCAGGACTGGTGATGAAGAAGCTAACTTGTTCAATACTGGATTCCAAACCTTAACCACACTGACTTGGGAATGACATGTACCTCTGCTTGAGACTCATGTCTCTTTGTGATTTTCGCCTCCAAGTTTCTTTATACTGTAGGAAAGTTTAATTATGTACTTGAACTGTGAAATAAAGTTGCCATTGCAAATGAAGAGGCTAGGGTTACAGGCCTCATGGCTGAGAGGTCCTCCTCCTGGGTACACTTGAGTGATGGTAACCAGGAACAGATCCTAGGATAGCCCTGATTTTGCCATGGTGCCTCATTAATAAAGTCTATAACACACAGATTTGGATGAAGTCTTCCAGATTCCCTGGAGGCAGCAGGCGTAGACTCGTGAATAGACAACTGGAAGGGCCCTTTGAGAGCCTAAAGGAAGCCAAGACCCCAGAGGAAAAGTACTTTTTCTAGGGCCCCAGAGTTGATAGTAACCCTGAGACCAGAATCCAGGTCTCTGGACTTCCAGTCCGATGGCAGCAAATATCACATTCATGTTCTATGAGAGTCTAGATCCTCACAATTCATTAGCCATGTGGCACAGGGTAAATGTCTTAATTTGTTCAACTATACTATTCATCTGAGCCATACACATTCATTGAAGTCCATGCATCTGAGGATTCTCTTCCTATTAAATAGTTTTCTACATAACATATTCCTATATTAACATTCCACTTATATGCCCATAATTTTCCATTTCCCTTCTAATAAGTTTCTCCCCCTAAGAAGTTTTTAATAGTTTCCTTTAACAAAAAAAATGAGGAGCTTTTTAATGGGACTATATATGAATAATTACAACATTCTCTGAGATTCCCAGATGGAAGTGATAATACATACAGAAAGTAGTGTTATGGGCTAATATATATTAAAATATAAAACTTGAAAAGTAGGAATATTAGGCAAACTAACTTCAGCATTTGAATCTTCAATGTTCAAACTTGTGGTATATTACTGTAATATCTATTGAAGTTGATTTCAAGGTAAAGCATAACAGGAAGTAAGCAATTTCCTTTTATTCACTTAAAAATAAAGGGGTATATTACTTTGCTGATAAACATGAAAGAACATTATAACTTGTAGTACCCCTGAACTGACGTCAGTCTCCTAAATTTAAAATGCTGACTGAACCTGTGGGGGGGGGGGAGCAAAAAAAAAAAGTTACTTCCGCCTGCTTTGTTATTCACGAAGAAGATATAATAACATTTGACTCTTTAGTGAATTCAAGGGTGTAATTCAGGGTGGAAGCTCCCCTGTTGTTTTAGGAGCCACCTGTACTGGGTTTTCTTAGTCCTATCTTGATTCCTTGCTTATAATCACTCTGAAGTAGTAGCCTTTCACTATTTCCCATTTTAGCCATAATTTATTTATTACAATGGCTTAAATTCTTGCTTAAACATTAAAGATTTCTTTATACAACACTGACTACTCTAGTTTTTAATTTATGACATTAAATCAACTCTGGTAATAGTTTGCCCTTGAAATTTTGTCTTCGGCCGATTCTTCAGATATTTTTTCAGCATTTACTATACTCTGGGTAGAGGTACTCCAGAGACAGGAGGGAAGTGCAAGCCCTTGCCTTCCCAGGACTCAGCAAGAGGTGACAGTACAGTAGGTAGCAAGGAAGAGAATGAATATGGTTTTATTGGACTACTCCTTTAACCCCTTGTTCCACTATAGAAAGAGTCCTGCTATGGGTTATTAGGTCGCTACAATCTCATTTCATCTCTGTCACTAATCAGTGAGTAAAATCACTGTAAGCAAATTACTTAGGATATCTCATTGTGCTTTTTTGTGAGGTTGACAGCAAAAAAATTTTGTGTTTATAGGTGTGTGCCTCCAAGGTAACATCATAATATAGCACAATTACTATCACTAGTGGTATTCAGTCATCTTGCTGGGATCACTGATCTCTATCAGAATCTGGAAAACAGCTTATGTACTTGTTTTGGCTCATATCCAAGGTGCAGTTTTACCCACTCTGTGAAGCAGTTCCCTAGTGGGGATGCCAAGAAGCCTTGGAGCATGGGTGGTGGAATGTTGCTCTATTGAAAGTGGAGAACCAGAATTTCCATATCTAGTCTGTGGTGGGCTCTGATCCAGTAGTTATGGATGACTTAACTCAGGGATCTTTGACCAGAGTAAGGCCTGGGACAGATCTCTGGCCTTAACTGTCCAAGTGATCTCTGCTCCAATTAATTAGCTGGCAGGAGGACCACATCTTACACTGTCCCTTCTGGTCACTTCGGGTACAGTGGAGATGGTGGAGGAAATAATGCTAAATAAGGGTGACTGTTGTTCCAAGCACACAGCTGTGTTTTTTATACATACTATTACATTTAAATCTCAGAAGAAAGAACGTTAAATAACTTAGCTAGTAATTGCATATGTGGGTATTTGAACCATATTTATCTAATTCCCATAGCCTCTGCTTTTTCCATGATTGGAACTTCTCTTTCATTCTCAAGTTTATGAGATTGTATTTTTCCCCTTTTAACTACCTTGAGTTCTCTGTGAAGTTTTGAATGCCCATTCACTTATGAAAATGGGTCTTGGTTGGATACTTTTTTTAAGGGTTTTATATTTTAATGGCTTTGGGGGGTTAATGACTTGTAAGGTGTCCAAGCCAGTAAGTAATGGAGAGCATCTGTTGACTTGAGTAATAAATTTCAAACTTGTTTAGAATTCTGCTTATGTGTTAAACTTGAGTTTCTCCAGTGAGTCTTTTTGTATCTTAGATGATTTATATCTTTCTGGGGAATCATTTAGAGTGTTTTTTTAAACAAGTGGTCTTCATAAAGACTAGGGCAGACGAATATATATCACGCTCACTCAAACATCTGGACTAGACAGGGCAGGCAGCTCTGTTTGATGTTTGTTACCAAAATGGCACCATCAAATGCTAACAACTATTTTATTCTGATCTTAACATCATGTTTAAAACATGCTGTTCTTTTTTCTGCTTTCCAACTTAGCATTACTCTACTGAGTGGCAGAGACAGGAGAAGTAGATGTCCACGCCCACAGACCCTGGTGCGATGCCCCACCCAGGGCCTTCGCCAGGGCCTGGACCTTCCCCTGGACCAATTCTCGGACCTAGTCCAGGACCAGGACCATCCCCAGGTTCCGTCCACAGTATGATGGGGCCAAGTCCTGGACCTCCAAGTGTCTCACATCCTATGCCAACAATGGGGTCTGCAGACTTCCCACAAGAAGGCATTCATCAAATGCATAAGGTAAGAATTTATTCTTGTGTTCAGTCTTGTCTCCTGATGCATGTATGGCTTATATTTCTGATAACCCCGTCCGTTTTTTGTTAAGAAGAGAATCAAAGGAGAACTTTGTCTTATCTTGCATATTATTAAAAATGCACATTCTGAGATACTTTTATCACTTCAGATGTTGTACCAGACATGAAGATCAGATGCTGGCTGTTTTTTTTGTTTTTGTTTTTGTTTTTGTTTTGAGTTGGAGTCTCACTCTGTCGCCCAGACTGGAGTGCAGTGGCCGCTTCCGGCCACCGCAGCCTCGACCTGCTGGGCTCCGGCGATCCTTCCACCTCAGCCTTCCAAGTAGCCGGAATTACAGGGATGTGCTACAACGCCCGGCTGATTTTTTTTGATTTATTGTAGAGATGAAGTCTCGCTGCCCAGGTGGGTCTCGAACCCGCGGGCTCAGGCAATCCACTCACTTCAGCCTCCCAAAGGTGCGGGATTACAGGCTGAGCCATCGAGCCCGGTTGCTGGCTGTTTTAAGATACTAAGATAGACTATGCAGTTCTGACAGTTAGGTCCTATGATTATGGGTTCAAGGTATTTTGTCATGGTGAATAAGTAAACTAGTATATAAGTCTTATTGTTTTTTCTATCTGTGTTAAGTAAGTTACATCATCTACTTATAAACACGTTGAAAATTATCCTGCCCTAAAATGACTGGCACTTATTTTTAAAATTTGAATCCCAAAGAGTACAAGGAAAAAAATCCTTCCCTAAAGGAATTTTTTAAGGTTTTACTGAAATTAAGCAGTCTCTAGGGAATCCTTAAAATGCGCATTGCTGTCTCTCTGTGAAGCAGTTTTATTCTGGCTTTGGAAGAAGGTTCTGATTTTACAAAACTCACGTCCAGCTGTTTGTTTCTGGACTAAGGTTATAACGATCCTCTGTTTATGAGACTCAGATTGTTGCTGTGGGGATGATCATATCTGTACAATTTGGCATTATACTTTCACAGAAGATGCAAAGAGAAGAGAACAGCCTTTTGAGAAAGTAAATAAGATCCTCTATGACAATTTGCTTTGAAAGTTAGCAGTAACCAAGGAAAATCCATGAGGGCATTGCACACTACCTGAAGGTTTTACCTAATGAGACAAGTAGAGGTTTTACATTCTTTTTGATGTCATCAACAGATGGATAGGGTGATGGGGCTGCCTCCTGATATTAAGTAGGCATATTAGTCACAGTTCTCCAGAGAAACAGAACCAACAGGAGATATAGACAGAAAGAGATTTATTATGAGGAATTGGCTCACACAGTTATGGAAGTTGAGAAGTTCCACAATATGCAGTCAGCAAGCCGGAGACCCAGGAAAGCCTGTGGTATAGTTCCAGTCCAAATTGGAAGACCTAAACCCAGGGTAACTGATCATGTGAGTTTCAGCTCAAGTCCAAAGACCTGACAACCAGAGGAGTCAATGGTGTAAGTCCCAGTCCAAGGACAGGGGAAGATTGATGTTCCAGCTTAAGCAATCAGGCAGACAGAGAGAGAGAAAGTAACTGCTCCTTTCTTCTGTCTTTTTATTCTACTCAGGCCCCCCATGGATTGGATGAGGTTCACCCATGTTTTGGAGGGCAATATTCTGTATTCAGTCTAACAATTCAAATACTAATCTCATCTAGAAACACCCTTGCAGACACACTCAGAAATAATGTTAGATCAAATATCTGGGCACCTGTGGCCAAGGCAAGTTGACATATAAAATTAACCATCACAGTAGACAGGGATTGGAAGATATTGGCTTAAAACAAAAAGATTACACAGAAAAGAGCAGGTCTTACCTCTTAATTGTGCAGGACTTTATGTCAATCTTAAGGTAGAGCACCGGAGCCCAAAAGGGAAGATTCATTTGTTGAAAATTTTGTTATTTGATTATTTTCAAATCAAGAAAGTAATATATGCTTATTTTGAAAAGTAAAACAATATTGAGCTAAATAAAGAAAATGATTAATCCCAGCTTCACCCAGGTAACAGCTAGTTGTACATGCTTTTGTACCTTATTTTTTATTCTTGTTCAGTAAAAGTACTGTATAAGCACAGGCATGTATATATGGGTGTGATTTTTTTTTTTTTTTTGGCTTTTCTTTTACCATAATAGAATCATATTATCTCTGTTAGTTACTCTGAAACTTACTTTTTTCATTTAATTTCCTTTAATGTAGCCCAGTTCTCTCCATCCTTTTTTAAAATTAATTTTTTAGCTTATCAAATATAGAGAGAAATAAAGCTGCTTGCTTTTCTTTTTGTTTTCTCTTTTTTTTTAAGCAGGATTTTTTGAGAGGACAGAAAAGCTCCCATAGTGGGAGGGGACCTGAAGGGGTTGCCCAGCTGCTTGTTTTTCATGTCATATTTTGTAGGGGACTTATTCAACATATTGGCATATTGCAGTCCTTAAATTATCTTGTGTTTAGATTAAATTAACTAGGGAACTGTATTCTAGATCTGATCTGTCACTTGTAAACCTTTGCTCAAGTGGATTATATAAATTCAGAATGATTTGAAGAGCTCTCTCCTTCCAAATGAAAGATAAAACTTGGAGGAAATATTTAGCTAACCTTTATTGTTATTTACACATTTAAAAATTGAATGTATAAGCGGGGCTCGGTGGCTCAGCCTGTAATCCCGCACTTTGGGAGGCTGAGGTGAGTGAATTGCCTGAGCCCGCGGGTTCGAGACCCACCTGGGCAACTTGGCGAGACCTCATCTCTACAATAAATCAAAAAAATCAGCGGGCATGGTAGCGCGTGCCTGTAATTCCGGCTACTAGGAAGGCTGAGGCGGAAGGATCACCGGAGCCCAGAAGGTCGAGGCTGCAGTGGCCGAGAGCAGCCACTGCACTCCAGTCTAGGCGACAATGAGACTCCAACTCAAAAAAAAAAAGATTGAATGTACAAGTGTTGGGAATGTTGGGTCAGTTTTTGTTTTGTTTTGTTTTGTTTTACTTGATTGTTTCTATTGCTTATCATTTCTTCTGATCCCTTCTGTTTTATTACCTAGCCCCCTTCAATGCTTTTGTTTTCAATTTGCTTTGCTCTCATTCTGCAAGTTTTGCATTTTTTCCTGCTTTTCGTTAGCCCCAGCCCCCTAGATAGTTCCCTGCATGAGGACATGTGTGAACACTTCGAGCTCACACCTGCTGACCAGATGCCTTTACTTTCTTCCTTTTTTTTTCTCATAGGCAGCTTTATTTCTTGTCTTGCTCCTCCTTCTCCCTCTGAGCTTCAGCTTTTTGCTTTTCAACATTACTGGAAATAAATAAACAAGTGGCCTAAATACATCTGCTGTGTTGCTTTGATTTCCTCTCTATTATTACTATTTAACAGACTCAGTGACACTCTTTATACCAGATTCTTCCCATTTTTCTTCTGAACATCCTCTTTATGGTAAATTTTTCCTCTTTTCAAGTGCATACTTTTGACTCTGCAGAAATTAACTTTCTTTTCTCCAAAACTGCAAACACTCATACTTTCTTGCTTGAAGTCATTTGGTTTCTATAAACTCCTGGAAATATTTCTTTCAGGCTGTTTTGAAAATTGCTATTACAGTTTGGGGAGGAATAGGCTTTTCCTTTTTCAAGCACATGCTCCATTGCTCAATTCTGGATCGGATTAACATCAATTCAAATAGCTATTCATTGTATGTCTGCTATGTCCTCGGCCTCAAGTCCTGGGTCCAGGCCCATGTTCATCATTTATTTCCAAATTGTGTCTTTAACCTTTTTCATTCTTCCTCCCTCTTAGTACACATCTATCTCTTTCACACCCCTTCCCTTTCAGTACTCATTCCCCTTTCACTGCTCTGCCCTGTCTGTTCCTCTCTTTCCAACTGTCATGGAAGCTTCTGGTTTCAACTTGTAAACTTTCCATAGCTCTTTCCCCTCCAATGGAAAAAAATTTTTTTAAAAACATTATCATAGACTTTTAAAATAGTCTTCCTTCAGACTTCAGACTAACTTCAACATATAACACGTTTCAAGACTACTTACAAGGGTATGCAAGAATGGCTTATATTTGTCTATCTTGTAAACAGGACTTTATTTTTATTGGCAAGTTTTGAAATTACAAAAACATCAGTTGTTTAAAGCTTGATTTTTGACTTGATTTATAGATGGTTTTGCTGAACCCACCCATAAGGTCTAAAAATATATGACCAAAAATAAGTAACAAGTGATTGTGCCGCATTTTTAAGACTTTAGGGAGGGATCTTAAAGCTCCAAATAGAAATATTGTGCCTTAAAGAGGTGTCTTAACTGATGTCCTTTAAATGTTTCAGCCCATTGATGGTATGCATGACAAGGGGATTGTGGAAGATATCCACTGTGGATCCATGAAGGGTACCAGTATGCGACCACTTCACCCAGGCATGGGCCCTCCCCAGAGTCCAATGGATCAACACAGCCAAGGTTTGTGTCTGCTACATACCTGATTTTGGTTCCATACCATTGTCTTTCCTTTTGAATATTTTAATTATGACTTCCAAAGAATGTGTCTAAGGAAGGTTGAATCCAGCAGGGTTCTTTTACTTATGGTAATCCACACCAACACAACTTTATGATTTATATGAGAAATTTTATTTCCAAAGTCCAAGTAATTGTACTAGTCACCATGTGTCCAAGCACTCTGAAAAGTGCTTTTTGTACTTTATACAGAATCTTTATTGTGATCTTGTAGGGTAAATGATGTTACCTCAGTCTTATAGATGGAGAAGATACAGCTAGAGAATTTACTTTGTTTCCCTAAGTTTACACATCCAATCAGTGACAAGACCAGAGAGAGAATCTAGGTCTGCCTCTCAGCAACAGCATAGATGCAAAGGTAGGATGAACCACCTGTGTCTCTTGAATTGCACGCTTATACATTGTCTATAAGGCAGCATTCTCTGACAGGGAAATCCTGTTATTGTTTGCAAGCAGCTAGGGCTTCTAGGTCTGCCATAACCAATTACCACAAACTGAGTGGTTCAAAACAACAGTAATGTACTTTTTCACAGTTCTTGAGGGGAAGTCTGAAATCAAGGGCTATGCCCTCTCTAAAGGCTTTTGAGAAGAACCTTTCCTTGTTTCTTCCTAGCTTCTGGTGGTTGCCAGTAATCCTTGGCATTTCTGGACTTGTAGATGCATCATTTCAGTCTCTACCTCAGTCTTCATGTGATATTTTTCCAGTGTGTTTGTCTGTGTCCAGATTTTCTTCTTTTTATAAAAATACTAGTCAGTGGATTAGGGCCTTTCCTAATCTAGCATGACTTCATTTTAACTCAATTACATCTACAAAAATCCTATTTCCAACATCACATTCACAAGTACTAGAGAGGTTAGGATTTACACATATTGGGTTGAAGGAGACACACTTCAGCCCACAACAATGGCCAAATCAATATATAATTTAATAATTTCTTTTCTCCTTTGTGCCTTATGTGTCCTCTTTCTTTCACTCACTTGCCTTAATATGCATGTTAAGATATTTCAAAGTCTTTTAATATACTGTAGCCTGATTTCAGAATCATCGTGTGGTCATTTCAACATGTGAAGGGCATGGATTAGTCTAGTACTAATTGACATTAGCAGTGCTAATTAACATTAATATGTAGACATTCTAATTCAGGCTTATGGTTTTCATATTGTTGTATGTAATCCTGTGTAAGTGTGTGAGTTTTTCATCTGTCCTTGATCAAATAGCCATCCACCTGAGGGTAGACTTTTTGGTTGGAAGGATTTAGAGGAATGTATTCACAGTTGTTTCCTTTTTGAAATATAAATAGGCAAGTCATGGAGGCATAGGCATGCCTCTCCACTCATACTTGAGCAGGCTTTTGAACGTCCCGACTCTGATCTGAATTTTGGTGTCAGGCAGACATAATTGTTGCAGATGACTCACAGAATTTTGACCCTGTCAAAAAAGCAGGCTTTAGCATTGATACATTTTGCAGTACTGGAAGAAAAAAAAAAAGATCCATTCACCTTTACAAATGAATTAAGATAACACATCCAGGTTTATCATTTAAATTCTAAGATGCCAGGTGTGTTCATAGAGCTGATGTGGATCTTATTTTTAAAACCTGGGAGGTGTAGATGAGTTATATTCAGTGATTCTTGAAGCCAGGTGCTTGCTTCTGTTCCTGGCTTTGCAGTATCTTTAATAGTGGGGCCCTAGGTAACCCCAAAAACAAAATCACTAAAACTCTTTAAATGTACAAAACATAATTGAGAGCAGTTTTGCTTTTATTTCTCTTAAAATTTCTCTGATCGCTTGACTTCCTTCTTCAACTTAAGAATGACGTCTTCTAAATGTAAAACCTCAAAATATAAGAATCTTAGAAAACGCAGGAGACATTCTTATGGAAATTGGAACTGGCAACCAATTCTTTTTCGGAACCCTAAATGCCCATACCTTAAGAAATAACATAGACAAATGGGACCTCATCAGACTAACGAGCTTCTGCAAAGCAAAATAAACCATCAAGAGAGCAGGGAGACAGACCACAGAATGGGAAAAAAATGTTTGCCAACTTTATATCTGACAAAGGCCTAACATCTAGAATCTATAAGGAACACAAATGCACGGAAAGGAAAAAAAACAAGCAACCCCATTAAAAAGTGAGCAAAAGACGTGAATAGAGACTTCTCAGAAGATATACAGGCAGCCAACAGACACATAAAAAAGTGCTCAGCCTCACTCATCCTCAGAGAAATGCAATAAAACCACATGGAGATACCACCTAACCCCAGTAAGAATGGCCATCATTAATAAAACAAACAATAACAGATGCTGGCAAGGATGTGGAGAGAAAGGAATGCTTCTGCACTACTGGTGGGAATGCAAACTAGTGCAACCTCTTTGGAAAGCAGTGTGTTCTTTCAGAAAGAACTAGAAATTGACCTTCCATATGACCCAGCAATTCCCCTATTGGGAATATATGTGGGGGAACTCAAATCATTCTACAAAAAAGATACCTGCACATGTATGTTTCTTGCAGCTCTATTCACAATAGCAAAAACATGGAACCAATCATGTTGCTCATCGAATCTGGACTGGATAAAAAAAATGTGGTACATATACACAATGGAATATTATGCAGCCATAAAGAAGGACAAACATATGGACTTTGCAGCAAATTGGATGGATTTAGAGTCGATCATACTTAGTGATCCACCACAGAAACAAAGAACAGAGTACCATATGTTTTCACTCATAAGTGGACCTTAAACAATTATTATAATACCATAAGAAAGGGATTGGCAAACTAGGAATCCCTAGTGGGAAACTGCCAAGGGAAGGGGTGGGATTGGCAGTTGAGAGAAACTGCTCGGGGAGGGAGGGAGGGGTATACCTCATCAACAATGTACCTGCATAATCAGTGTTTATATACCTAACCCTGAATTGTACCCCACATCTTTATAATAATAATAAAAAAGAATGATGTCTTATTTATCTTGGCATCTACACTTGGCATGATATGTGACACATGACTAGAGAAATACTTAGTATATTTTGTCTAATTAGGTAGGGAAGTAAATTTGCATTAACAAGTCAACAATTTTAAATAGATCTCAATCTTTATATTATTTCAATAAGATATAATTACTTTGAAATGCAAAGGTCTGCCTGCATTAAAGGGAAACAGAATTAATGCGTAATCGTATTCTCTAAAATAGTAAAATGCATTGTAGTCTGAGGAATTAGTTATTTAAAGACATATTTTTTAATAAAGCATTATTAGTATGATGCAGTCCTATCCTATATAATGATCTAAAAATAATTTAGACTTCGTAATATCATGTATCTTTAAAACACTCATTGTAGGAAGCCATTTGTAAACACACAGGTACAAAGAGGAGTTATTGATTTGATAGCTACCAGCTTGAACTACCTAGCAACCTATTAGGTTATTTTAAGGTATTGACTGAGAAGCAAAACCATTTTCTTCAATAAACACTGAATTGTGTACCTTATGGTCCCAGTGATAACATTGTTTATTTTTAGTCCATTGGACAGAAAAAGTCTTCAAAAGCAGGTATATAATATTTAAGTATTGTATGCATGAAGAGAAAATTCATACAAAATTGGCATTTATAAGTTCAAGATTATTAATAGGAGAGAGGTTATTGCTTTTCTCTGAGGCAAGGTGAAACTGGGGAGATAATAGCCCTTGAAGAGTAGAGAAGGAAAACTGCCACTTTTGACTACTTTTGAATGAGCAAATCAAACAAGATTTCAAAAAGAGCAGAATCTGCATCAACACTGTCATCCTACAGACAAATGTATGTTCACTCTCAAGGCAATTTCTTCACTCTGTTTTCGCAACTAAAGATAATTACCAAAATACGTGATGTTGTTGTATCATTTAGATTCTGTTTTTCCTCAAGTTTTATGGACTATTATTCATGTAGAAATAAAAATCTCTTTAGCTGAGACTCTGTCACATTTTAAATATCATGCTATGATAGAATGATTCTATTCACATCTCCTGTAAATTCTGAGAAATAATTCTTCCCATCCCGATTTTTTTCTTATCAAAATTGAGGGAAAATTTTGTTATGTTGATTAGATCTCAAAACGGACTTTTATTTTTACTCTCAGTTTTTTTTTTAATCAAATTTGAGGTAAAAATTTTTGTATTGATTTTTCAATGACCAGGTTCTCTATTTCAGACTTTGAATTCTTGTAGTTAATGTAACTGTCTCACCTTCATAACATTGCTGTGCCATGTCTCACCTTCATAAAGATGACTTGTTCATAGTTTAAAATAGTGATTTGATAAATGATGTTATACAGTTGAATTTAGAGTGGGTTATCTACTATTTTGGTCTGTTGTGTTAGGCTTTCTATAATTTGTAATGAGTGACCTTATAATCACTGACCTTAGGAAACAGGAGAGACCAGAAGTCAGGAGACATATGACCCATTTTAACCTATGGTAGTATCCCTTCTACTATGAAAATGTAAACAGCTTTGATAGAAAGATTTTCCCCCTGTGGTAGATTCCGGGCTGGTCAGAAAGATGTCATAATAAACAAACTACCATTTGGTACTAGTATTACAATTAATGGGTTAATGTAAGCATCAAGAAGGAAGAATGTTAATGACAAGGTTAGGTGTATGTTATTGATATTCTCTAAATGTTTATTGTTATAAATAACAACATGTTTGGATTTAAATTTTTGCTAGTCTTGCAGGCTGATTTGAGGGAGATTTTCTTGGCTAACTTATATAACCAAACTAGAACTGTAACTTCTGCATGATTTTTGTGCCACCTAATGGGGTAGGTATTTGTGGAATAAAACGTAGCAGTTCTGTTTCCCTTCAGTGCTGGATTTTCTTGAATGGAGTTCTACTTCTCACCAATTGAGAACAAAACCCATTCTTATTTTAGGGGATTATGTTAATTTTGCTTCCCTCTCCCAATGGCAATTGAAGGTACAAGTAACTGTATCCTTTCTCTGGTCTTGTGAGTAGTGACAGTGAATCCCCCAGTCGATGGTGGTCACTTATTCTTGGACCTCTGTGATTCAGCAGATGCATAGAGTTCTTTCAGTTCAAGTTTGATGTAAGTTCAAACATATAGCAGATATCGAGTAGACACTGATGTTATGGCCTTTACGAGAATTGTGACATGAGCACATTTTTTGAAAGGCAGAGACTTTTCATCTAGGTATGTAACATTGTGTTTTAAGATACCTTTGACTTGATTAATTGACACTTTGAACTCAAACTTAAAGTAATCTTTTGGATAGCCTTTGCTCTCTCCTTCATCTTGGATCTTATTCCAACAACATGCAGTCATGTTTTTCACGGAATTCTTTGGCCACGTGATGCAGGCCATCTCCTGAAACATTCCTTTGGAATTTTTGTGCATTTTGATTTTTCTTCCCCCAAAAAGTGCTTTCTTTTTTCCCCACCTTTTTAATCTATACAATTATTTTATTTTTTTATTTTCTTTATTTTGAAGATGTGAGGTACAATTTAGGGTTAGATATACAAATGTTCATTATTCAGGTACCCTTGTTGATGAGGTATGCCCCTCCCTCCCCTGGCAGTTTCCCTCAACTACCAATCCCATCCCCCCTCCCCTGGCAGTTTCCCACTGCTGCCAATTCCTTTCTTACAGTATTATGATAATTGTTCAAGGTTTGCTTATGAGTGAGAACATATGGTACTCTGTTCTTTGTTTCTTTGGTAATCACTGAGTGTGATAGGCTCTAAATCCATCCAAATTGCTGCAAAGTCTATATGTTTCTCCTTCTTTATGGCTGCATAATATTCCATGTATATATGCACCACATTTTTTTAATCCAGTCCAGCTGTGATGGGCAGCATGGTTGGTTCCATATTTTTGCTATTGTGAATAAGGCTGCAACAAACACGCGTGTGCAGCTATCTTTTTGGCAGAATGACTTGAGTTCCTCCGGGTATATTCCCAATAAGGAGATTGCTGGGTCATATGAAAGGTCAATTCCTAGTTCTTTCAGAAATCGCCAAAGAGGTTGCACTAGTTTGCACTCCCTCCTTGTGTTTTCAAATTTTCCATTTAGATCTCATTTTTATGTTATATCTCATAAGTGGTTCTAGAAGATTTTTGAAACTTCCAAGTTCCTAACTTACCTTTGTATAACCAAATGTATATTAGGTCATGGAAAGGGCGTACACACTGGAATCAAATAGGCCTTGGTTTAAATCTTGGAGCTACTAAGGGTTAATTGTGTGACTTTGGGTAACGACTTTCTGAGACTTAGTTTCCTCACTTAAAAAAAATTGAGGTAACAGAACATATCTTCTAGGGTTGTGGTGAGCATTGAAGAAATAATGTATGCTTTACCCACATCCTCTGATACCCCTTACCATTTCTATACCCCCACCAGTCTGATTTCCATTGGCTGGAACCACTGTCTTGGATTATGTCCATCTACTGACACCTTCCCTACCCATACATGGAGAAGTCCTTGGAAATAAATAATCCCCAGAGACTTAATCATAACCAGTGAGATAACTAGTGACTGCTGATTATAAGGTTATAAGGTACCCTAGCTTCTTTACCCTTTCCTGGGATAATTTGGAGGCCCCTAGAGCTTCTGCACTGGTTAATCTTCAGGTACCCGTTGCAGCAGCTGACTTGATAGTATACCTCTTATTGTCTGCTTTCCCTGCCTTCCTACCAGGGTGTCTGTACATCTTCAGTAAATAATCTATACTCAATTCTTGGATCAGACTCTGCAAGGAAAACTCAGCTGAGATAGCTGAGTACAACTCAACTTTTTTGCACAGTGCCTACAACATGTAGACCCTCGATAATTGCAAATTATTCATAACGTGCATAATAATAAACCAAATATTTGCTCTTCTCATAAGACATTCTTCATTCTTCACTGAAATATACTAGATACCTTCAGGTTTTGTACTCTCAGTTGGAGCTACTTTTAAAGGTACAGTACTATCCCCCGGTGACTTTCCTTGAAGCATACAACAACCTAATAGCTTGCTTCTAGGACACATGTGGCTAGTCTGAATCAAGATGTGGTTTAAGTATAAAATACTTAGTGGACTTAGTATGAAAATAGAGTGTGGAATATCTCATCAATACTTTTTACATTTTAAGATGACATTGCTTTGGATATGCTGGTTTAAATATGATATATTATTCAAATTAACTTTACCTGTTGCTTTTGCTTTTTAAATGCGGCTACCGGAAAATTTTAAATTATATGTATAGCACATTTTCTGTATTAAACTTTTAAACTACATGTAATTATTAAATTAAATGCAATTTACATTTCTGTCAAACAGTATTCTAGAAAATTATCAGATTATTTGGAAATCCCTCTCTGTCAAGCTTGTCAGGGGCGGCCCGTGATCTCCTTGTGTGTTTTGTTTTAGGTTATATGTCACCGCACCCATCTCCATTGGGAGCCCCAGAGCACGTCTCCAGCCCTATGTCTGGAGGAGGCCCAACTCCACCCCAGATGCCACCGAGCCAGCCAGGGCCCCTCATCCCGGGTGATCCACAGGCGATGAGCCAGCCCAACAGAGGTCCTTCGCCTTTCAGTCCTGTCCAGCTACATCAGCTTCGAGCTCAGATTTTAGCTTACAAAATGCTGGCCCGGGGCCAGCCCCTCCCCGAAACACTGCAGCTTGCAGTCCAGGGGAAAAGGACGTTGCCGGGCATGCAGCAGCAGCAGCAGCAGCAACAACAACAGCAGCAGCAGCAACAGCAACAGCAGCAGCAGCAACAGCAGCAGCAGCAACAGCAGCAGCAGCAACAGCAGCAGCAGCAGCAGCAGCAGCAGCCGCCGCCACCACAGTCACAGCCACAACAGCAGCAGCCGGCCCTTGTTAACTACAACAGGCCATCTGGTAGGTTAATATGCAACCAAATGAATAGCACCGTGGTCCAATTCAGATAAGAAAGGCTGCACACACACAGAAGCGCTGGGTTGGTGTGAGCCCAGGGCTGACTTTGTCTTTTGACGTACATCTCTGGCTCTCTTTTCTTGCTCCACTTTGATGGCCAAGAGTCTTGGTCTCCACCTACTGTGGAGTCCTAGAGCAGTGTTTCTTAACCTTTTCAGAACCCTGTCCAAGCTGTGGACCCAGGGAAAAAGCACTATCACTCATGATTTTGTATTCTCTTTCAAGAGGCTCAAGGTTTCTTGGAAGCCCATCCAGAAACCCCAGGTTAAGGACCCCTGCATGCTGTGTAGTCTATCCACAAAACTCACTCTTCAAATCAGCCCCACTAGAGCCATTTTTATATTTGTTTATTTATTTGTTTCTACCCCTTGTTGTTGTGAAAAGCATAGGGGGAGGCTTACAAGAAGCATATCTGTAGTAAAATAATTATCAAGTAGAAAGTCAGAAACAGGGAAAAATATAAATAAGCAACTGAGGTCAGCAATGTGGGAATTGCAAGGACTCTCAAAGTTGCTGTAGCTGAGCTTCAAAGATGACTTGAATTTCTTGACAGAGCCAAAATGAAACATGGTCATATACCTAATGCTCACCAGTTGTTAGGAAGTTTCTTACCAGTTTCTCAGAGCACACAAAACCATTTCTAGTATGAGAGTATAAAGTTGATTTCCCAACGGGGATTATTCTTTAAATTATCATCATCGTCATCATCATCATCATCATCATCATCATTATCATCACGATCATTATTAATGTAAGAGGCACTGCATGATAGAAACATCAGTGACATTTATTCATAATAGAGTAATAGGTTCCATATGGTCTATTTCTTATACACTCTGGGATAAAACCTGAAGCTGTGACATTGACAATATGCAATAGGTAGAAATGATATAATCCTTTTGCCTGGCCTCCTGGTGATCTGGTTTGATCCCACAAATTAAGTTCAGAGGTATAAGGGACTGCAGGGTAATCTTCCATGTAGGTTGTTTTCTCTAGGAAGGTATTTGTTAAGAACTGGAAAATCAGAGGAGAGTTTTTGGTTCCACTCTAGTGAGAGCTGTGGATCCTAGGGAATGGAGTATGCCTTGACATTGATAACCATTACCTGTGAGTGGTTTCCATTCATCTGGGTCAGCCCTGACATGCTAGGCATGACTTATTGCAAACAATTAGTTTGGTATATTGGTATTCCTCCTAAGTCTGTGGAATTGTACAATAGGAAAGGGTTCAAATTACTATAGCTTTTTAATTGACTACTTGTTGGGTTTGTAAATGTTTCCTTGCGGGTAAAGGCAGCTCCAAGAGTTGGCCTCCCTGAAAGATATACTCATCTTGTTTATTGTAGGTATAATCTTAAGAATGGGTGCCTTAGTTTGTTTGAGCTGCTATAACAAAATACCATAGACTGGGTGGCTTAGAAACAACACAGGCACACAACACAAATAATTCTCACATTTTGGAAGCTGGGAAATCCAAAATCAAGGCACTTGCAGATTTAATATGTGAATCTGAGGGTACACTTCCTGGTTCATAGATAGCGCCTTCTCACTGTATCTTTGCATGGTGCTAGGGGCAAGGCAGCTCTCTGGGGCCTCTTTTGTAAGGGCACTAATCCCAATAATGAGGGCTTTCACCCTTGTGATGTCATCAATCCCCAAAGTTTCCACCTCCTAATAACATCTCCCTGGGGGTTAGCATTTTAACGTATGAATTTAGAGGGGACACAAACATTCAGACCACAGCAATGAGTTTTTTAAAAAGAACAATAACGTATCATTTCATTTCCACATTTCTATGCGGCTACCAAGGAGCCTTTTGGTATATGGAGAGGATCACGGGGGACTGAGAGCAGTGGAGACTAGTAAGGCTATATAAGAAAATTTGCAGAACATAGCAATTTAACCCTCCATATACTTAGAGATTTTAAAACTGCAAAACTATAGTTGTTGAGAATGTAGCCAGATAGAAGAAAAATGAGTGTATGTATATGTATGTATGTGTGTGGCTTATCCTCAGGTCTCTGCTAGCGAAAGCGCCATTCTCAGTAATGAGTACTCTGCACCTGCCACACAACTAATGCTGGAGAGTCAGGGTTCAGACCCCAGCATTCTGACTTGAGAACTCATGTTCTTAGCCACTTTCATACTGGTTCGTCTGTGGCCGAAAAAAAAAAGGCTTATGACAAGGGAAAGAATGATCACAACGTCTGTGTACCAAAATGCAATTTGCTGCTGTGTGGAAAGGGGCAGAGTATCTGCGCTCCTTACTTAGAGCCTTTTGCCTTTCACTCTGGACACAATGTCAACAAAATCGGTAATCTTTATGTCCCATATCTCAGTATATGAGGAGTATTAACTCGCAGGGTTTTGAGTAGAGGTCAGCTAGTAGCAACCATATAGTTGAAAACTTGATGGAGAGGTGGAAAGAAAACCTGGATCTTCCAAGAGGTGGTTTGGGACCTGGTCACCTGGACATAATCCACTATACATTGCAGTTTGTCCTGGGAAATCACCTTGTTGCAGACTCCAACCAACCAGCACTGGTATTTTTAAACGTGACCTAGACTCCATAGTGAAAGATTCCAAGGTATCATTTAAGAAGGTAGGTAGCTGAGTAATGGTTTGAGAAACCTTTTTATCCAAAGTTAAAATCATGAAACTGAACAAAACAGTAACATTTAAAGTATAAAGTTTCAGTTATCTGGATGCTTGTATGTAGTAAATGCCTCATCTCCTAATAAACCCAATCCTGAGTACATTTTCTGGATTGTTTTCAGAGGAGGGGGCTCTTTTTTTTTTTTTTTAAACCTGTCTCCAACATCTTCCCTCATCTGATCCTGGCATTAAAGGGAATTTGTCTTATTATTCACTGTTCATGTCTTTTCTATTTGCAACAGCTGGGGCTTCATTAAAAATGAAGATATTTGGGCAGATAGGGTTTTATGCTAAAGTGGGCAAGAAGGCTGTGGATGGAGGAAAGGAGATACCTGCCTTCTAACAGAATGAGCCCATTTCTGTCACTGAGAAGCTGCTTCCATCTGACAGCATTGTTGAACTTGTCCCCAAATCTCACATTTCATCAGGGAGACAGATAATCTCACTTACCAAAGACACTTTTTTTTAAGATTGGCTTTTAGGACAAGTCAAATTAAAGCAAACTTTTTTTCTTTAAAGTTAATATTAGACTTTACTTATTAATTTTTTATCTCTATTTTTTTTTAAAAAGTATAACTGCTTATAAACACTCTGCTATTAATAATATTTCAGGATATTAGCCACTCATCTGGAGGTTCTTGTATTCCAGTTTTCCTTTTGTCCCATTTCTTATTGTTATTCATGTGTGAGGACAATCTTTTTGGCTGGGGTGGTTCTTCCTCAAACCTACTCCCAAGTTGTAATTCACCAAAAGTGATATCTTCCTGGCCACCACCAGAGAATTATGATTTGACCCGAGGTACTGCACACTGAACACGCAACTGCAGTGGTTTCCTTGCAAAGTGTTAGCCACTCTTCTAATAGAATGTGCCTTTGCCTGCTATGGGTGTCATTTGAGTCTAACCATCATGTTTCTTTTCATTCTGATTCACGTTTCCTTTTAGAGAGTCAAACAAAATACAAAATGGGAACTGAAAAAGTTTTGGTTTTTTTGAGGGTGAGGGAGGAACCTTAAGGTAGAAAATAAAAGTTTTTTGTTCCTGTTTTTTCCCGGTGCTTGTCCCTCCCACCTTTTTTTTTTTTTTTTTTTTTTTTTTTTGATATTTGGTATGCTCATTTTAAATAAATACACTTCATTACACTTGTTTTATTTCCAACCTGTGGAAAGTACTTAAATTCCTAAAGTTTCCATTTGTATTTTACTTAACTCTCTAAAAGGAAACATGAATCAGAATGAAAAGAAAAATGATGGGTTAGACTCAAATGATGCCCACAGCAGACAAAGGCACATTTTATTAGAAGTGTAGCTGACACTTCACAAGAGAACCACTGCAGAGTTACGTGTTCAGTGTGTAGTGCCTTGTGTCAAATCATAATTCTCTGGTGGTGGCCAGGATGATGTCACTTTTGGTGAATTATATCTTCGAAGTAGGTTTATTTAACTTTTATTTGCATAAATGATCCTGTATGCCAGAAGACCAAATGGGAGCTCTGAATGCACAGAAATTCTGTGCATGTGAGATAGGTATTTTAATAAGTTTATTGCCCTGTTTCTTCAAATAGGTCAGGTGTAGGGATGCATACAGTAATACCCCCCAACCCTTAGCTGCACCGTGACTCCTTCTGGAAGGGCCAGGGCATGTATTCACTTTGACTCCTAAGGTGAAGACTAAAGGAAAAGCAGATGGCATTTTGTACCTTTGGTGATTAAGCCTAAATTGTTTATGTTGGAGAAGAGGTAAGATAAGCTAAAGAATGTGATTTGTCTTCCTTTTGAAGATATCAGGGGAAAAAATCTTATCAGGCAGCAGACCAAGGGTGTCTGGTGCAGAGGAGATGATTTCAGAGCAGACCCAGTCATTTAAGCAAATGAGCCCTGTAAGCTACCTGAGGGACAGACAGACATAAAACCCAATGAATAGGTAGTTACATTCTTGGCATGGCTAATTGCAACAAGCTACCTTCAGTTCTTAGCTTCTGTCAGTAGAAGTTTTTATACAATCTGTTAAAGGGAGGAGACAAATAGACCCACACAGTAGATGAACTTGTGGTGTTTATTTGGGAAGAGGAGTCTGCTTTTAAGTGGCTCTGATAGCAGACCAGCAGGAAGCACATGACAAGCTGAATTTATCGGAATATTTGTTCAGAGAAGTTGTATTAAACTGTTGCAACATTTTGATATTTGCTCCCAAAGTTGCTGGCTGATATGGTACTGAATTTCCTAAAAGGTCTTTCTTTTACCATGGGGTTTTTCTGTAAAGCTGAGTAATTAAATTAGGCTTCCTTACTTCCCTGTCCTTAATGGCAATAAAAATGACAAGAGCTGAGAGGGTTGAGCATATAAATATATACACATTATTTCATTGAATCCTCACACCCAGCCTATGAGATTAAGTAACTTGCTTAGGCTCACACAACCAGTAGGTGGTAGAGCTGAGATAAAACATCTTTTTTTTTTCTGGAAAGATACAGGGTATTTCAAATATATCTGTTTAGTGCAACATAAAAGTTGGCAGTTTGAATGCCTAAGTCCATGTTTGGATGTCCCTCTTTCTCTCAGCGTTAAGGGTGAATCAAAAAGATTAGAATGTCTTTATGTTCAGTGACTGAAGAAAGTGATCTATGTATATATATCTGATCTAGTTTGGAGTCATAAACTAAAAATGTTTAGATTTTGAACTAGGGATGACAGACATGCTCTGGATACCTTTCCTTGATTAAATACAGTTTTTAAAACAGTGTCTTGGATATAACTCAAGGAACAGTCATAGGTTTCTACCTTGACTGGTATTTATTGACACTGATGCTAAGGAGGAGAGAACCAGAATAAGTGAAGTGTATAACACTATTGCAGTGTTGTGCCTTTTTTCGATGAATTATTTGAACTTTCAAAGGAGGAAAAACACTTTGAGAGTTGAATTTAAAGTAGTTCTTAAGATATTATCCTATCAGTAAGACCTAAAGGTGGTAGCTTTTAAAGGACCTAAATATATTCAATTCCTTATTTAGTATGCTTGTACCAAGCCTTCAGATATATTTAATTCTACCTGCTTCTTGAGCTTATTAAGGAGATCCATAGTATCATAGAGAATTAAAATAAATGTTAGAAATCTGTATCTCCTTTCATTTGACTGGATCACACCTAAAGCATCCCAAAAGCAAAATGTACCCTGTTTTAAAGACCTCTAGGGAAAAAATATTCTAAAACTTCCCCTTATAACCCATCCCAGTACTTAACAACCCTGAGATTTAATATTTAGAAGCTGGTTTCTAATATATGGATGAAAGGAACTCTAAATATAAAATATTATAAAAATGTATGCATATGAAAAAAATGAGAAAGTGCTTAGATGATAAGAACCTCTTTATTAGATGGTACATCTACAATACCTAAAATAAAAAGTAAAAGGAAATGCGTTTTCCCCAAGATATTTTTTCATCAACCCCTAGAACTGAGCTGCAAATTACCACAAGGAGGAATCCTACCTAGCTCTATATCTTTTGGAAACATTTTACCTAATTTTGGAAGGAGGGGAAAGGAATAACAATAACACCACACACACACACACACACACACACACACACACACACACACACACACTGTAGTTTCCTAAGCAGTTTGTTCTAATTCTTCACTTTCCTCCTGTCAAAATGTTTGCTTATAACTTTCTTTGATTGTCATTTAAGCCCATTTCTAATTGGTATTTGTTGGAAATTGAATAAATGTGTTCAATTTTTCATAATGTATGTTGTATGGTTAATTATTAAGTTGCTCTGAAGTAGGTAGACTATTATGTTTGTTACTATTTAATAACTTTATTTTCTTTTAGAAAGGACATAGAAAATACTTGGAAGAATGCCTACTAGAGATTTTAACATCTACTTACTGAGATTCTTTTTTTTAAAAAAATTACTAACTCATCTGGTAGCATCACTAATCTTATTTATAATTTTAAAGTAATTAAAAATTCACCTAGGAGGAGAAATGGAACACTTTTTAAAAATTTAGGTCTGAACCCAAGTAATTAATTTAAACTCCTGAAGTTTAATTGTGGAAAACTTTTAAATTAACATATTAAATGGGTTTTGATAAGCTTGAAGATTACATATCATTTTATTCTGATAACATGAGAAAAATATTTTCTTGAATCTTAATATTTACTAATTTTTATTAGGTGGAATGAGCAGGTTTCTTTCTTTCCTTCTTTTTGCTAACTCTAAATGTTTTTAGAAATACACTTTATAGACCATTAAGGAAAACTATGCACCTTCCAGTTCACTTCAGAAGAAAGGCAAACTCCTTTCCCTGTTTGTAAAGCATTGGTTCAAATAGCAGGGCTAGCTAGTCCAGATCAGTATAGAGGTCTGTCCTAGAATACTTTCCGGTGCAATTTGCAAGATGTGATTTTAGGACCACACCCAAATTGCATCCGACTGTTTCATGACCCCCTTATTCTTTTGAACTCCGAATGCACCTGAGTTAAAATAGAATATAAAAATCACTGTAGAGCTCCATGAGAAGCTGGCCATCGTTTCCATAATCAGTTGTATTGAGTCATTTTTGAGACCATTTTCACCAGTGCTCATTAGTGAATGCCAGTTCCTCATGGGGTAGATGCCAGATTCTTTTTTGTTTTTCTTTCTCCTTTTTTCCTCTTCTCCTTCCCCTTTGCTCTCCTCCTTTTCCTTCCTGTTGTCCTTTTTTTCTTCTGCCCTCAGGTATTTAAGACCTTTGGTGGGCCGCATCCCTGAGTCCAGGGGGGCGGTGGGCAAGCCGGGTGTGGCCTGCGGCGTGTCGTCCCTCTAGAGCTGCCCATATCGCTCTTGTCCCGCAGGCCCGGGGCCAGATGTGCTTGGCTCCAGCACCCCACAGAAGCTGCCGGTGCCGGCGCCCAGCGGCCGGCCCTCGCCCGCGCCCCCTGCAGCCGCGCAGCCGCCCACTGCAGCAGTGCCGGGGCCCTCTGTGCCGCAGCCGGCCCCGGGACAGCCCTCGCCCATTCTTCAGCTGCAGCAGAAGCAGAGCCGCATCAGCCCCATCCAGAAACCGCAAGGCCTGGACCCCGTGGAGATTCTGCAGGAGCGGGAATACAGGTAAGGCATCCCGCCAGGGAGTGGGTCACCAGCTTCTGTGTTCTAGCAAGTGCCACCAAGCCTGGGGAATGAGATGTCCCCTCGTGTCTGTGGTCATTCCATTATGGGCCAAGAGAAGGGCCTAAAGGAAATTGCAGAGACAGAAGCTCATGCTATGAGAATGATTTCAGAACAAAATAGCAGAGAAGAGTTTGTATTCATAGCGGGGGAGAGGCCTAATCTGGTGCTGGGTTAGCCAATCTGTGATTTTCGCTCAGTCAGACAACTTTCATCCACCCCCATGGCATGCCAGGCGCTGTGGTAGGCACTGGGGATTCGAAGATCCGGTGCCAGTCCCGAGTCCAAGAAAGTGGTCATCTCACACTTTGATTAAACAGTGCATTGTCCTTGTTTGTGCTTGGGTCCCAGAATAATGACTGAGGTGGTCGGATGTTGAGTGTGTTGTGCTAACCTGACCTTCAGGTTAATGGCATATCTCATGATACTAAAGAATACGTTGGTAGCATGGTATAGTTTATTCTTTGTTTCAGTTCCCGTGTGTTTTGGTCTATGCCTTGGTTCAGCTCTATGGGTAAACCCTACATAAGTGCCTTCATATGGGGTCCTTATTTAAACTCTTACTCCAGAAATTTAGTTTTCGCCTGATTTATCAAAATCAGGCACATTTATCAAAATCAGGGATTGGCAAACCTTTTCTGTAAAGGACCAGATAGTAAATATCTGCCTATATGACTTTGTGGGCCATGTCATCTTGGTCACAACTCAGCTCTGTCTTTGTAGTGCGATAACATCTATAGACAATAATCAGATGGCTGTGTTCCAATAAACTTTATATACAAAAACAGACTATCGACAGGATTTGACCCACAAGCTGTAGTTAGCGGACCTCTGATGTAAATGGTTACTGTCAACCAAAAAGAGAGTCTAGTAAGTATTGATTCAAGATAAAACAAAGCTAAGATTATGGATTCTGGAGTCTTCCAGAAAGCATGTTGTATCATTACTAGCTGTGTTACCGTAGTCGTGGTCACGTTATGTCTCTTTTCTGTGACTCGGTTTCCTCATATGTTAAAATAATTGGAAAGATAAAATGACACTGATGTATTCAGTAAATATTAGCAATTATTATTATTTCCCAAATACTACTTAACTTAAAAGAAAATTAGGGTTTAAAAATTATAGAGAGCTGGGGCCGAAGGATCACCGAAGCCCAGCGGGTCGAGGCTGTGGTGGCCGGGAGCGGCCACTGCACTCCAGTCTGGGCGACAGAGTGCGACTCCAACTCAAAAAAAAAAAAAAAAATTATAGAGAATGTTAGTAAGCGATATTTGGGCTCCCTTTTAAAACATTATCTTTATTGAAAAGCATATCACTTGTTTGTTATTAGCCTAAAATACCAAGTTACCAGCCTTGAGAAGTACTCTGAAAGAAATCAGAATAACTTGCCATTAGCTGTGCATAGCATTTTTTTTTTTTTTTGAGTTGGAGTCTCATTCTGTCGGCCAGACTGGAGTGCAGTGGCTGCTCCCGGCCACCGCAGCCTCAACCTGCTGGGCTCCAGCGATCCTTCCTCCTCAGCCTTCCAAGTAGCTGGAACTACAGGCATGCGCTACCACACTCGGCTAATTTTTTGATTTATTGTAGAGATGAGGTCTCACCAAGTTGCCCAGGCAGGTCTCGAACCCATGGGCTCAGGCAGTTCACTCACCTCAGCCTCCCAAGGTGCGGGATTACAGGCTGGGCCACCGAGCCCGGCTCGAGTGCTTACCTTTTTGATGAAAAGAATAACTTCATTCTCACTGCTATTACTAATCATACATTAAGGGCTTTCATATTGCTTTTTCCAGTATTGTATGTTTATCTAGAGAGCTAGATATTCATCATCAACTGATATTTCAATGTTGATGGGCTGATTTTGTTGCTATGTGTTACAAAGTTAAATACTCACCTACTCCTGGTCAGAAAAACTGTATTTATGTACAATACATTCTTTATGTTGCCACTGAACTTTAAAAAGCTAAAAGTAGAAAAAGTCAATAATGGGATGGAGCGATGAATATCATGTAGTTACTCTAAAATTCTGACTTCCTAAGAGCTATTATTTTTTTCCTGCCCTGATGGACAAAGCTTTGTTAAACTATGTGAACTACTCTCTTAAGATGCTTGTGTATGTATATGTGTGTGTGTTAATTTTTTATTTTGGCAACTTCTAAATGTTCTTTATCATTTTTGCCAGAATATTCATTGCACGACTTATTCTTGTAATAAGTTGACCTTAGCACCTTTTTTGAAAGTGATTTTAATGGATAGTCTCCCAAGTGTACAGCATTAAGTAGTACCATTTAGCCTATTTCAATGTGTAAAAAGCTTTTGTCCTTCACTTCTGCATCAATAAAAATATTCTGTCAGTATCTTCTAAAGTATTAATATATGCATTATAGAATGTGGTGGAATGGCCATTTTCATATTATTGATAAATGATAATCAAGTAATATTATTACTTGATGAATACCTACTCCTTTGTAAAGGTGTACGACTTTTAAAATGATTGTCTGGGACAAACTTGGGTCTAAAAAGCTGGTAGTTTCTTTGATTTGAATTTTCACAAAGTCACCTGGAGAAGAAGCATCGATTTGTACTGGCAGCAGTGTAGGGCACGTTTTGTTAGAGCAATAGCTGATTTCTGCCTATATGAAGATAATTTGTCCAACTGCAGAGATTTGTTAAATTTATCTCTAAAAAGGCTCAGATTAAGTTTTGTATGCACTTGTAAAAAACTGGGAAGGAACTATTTTTTTTCTTTTGACCTTCTGTAATAGAATAACTTAGCATGATAACTGGAAGGATCCAGTGTGTTTTTATCATCTGATTGAAGATCTAAGCAAGGTCTTAAAAAAAACCCAAAAACCTCTTTTACAATTTGATAAACTTCGTTTGGGAAAAAAATCATGTGTCAGAAATCCTTTAACAGATGTTAATTTCTCTGACCGTTTTATTATCACTCACCATGTCTATGAAAATTGACAGGACATTTTCAGAATCTTAAATTTTTTCTGACTTTTAAGTCAGTTGGCTGCTTTTCCTCGTTCCTCATAAGTCAGAACTTTGACAAATTGACTTTCTTTATTCAGTCATAGCATTAGTTTCTGCATATGAATGCTTTTCCTCAGATTTGTACAAGTTCTCTAGTGAAAACATTTTTTTTTTCCAGCTGGGTTCAGTGGCTAAGCCTGTAATTCCAGCACTTTGGGAGGCCAAGGTGAGTGGATTGCCTTAGCCCGCGGGTTTGAGACCAGCTCAGACAACTTGGTGAGACCTCTTCTCTACAATAAATCAAAAATTACCCAGGTGTGGTAGCACACACCTGTAGTTCTGGCTACTTGGAAGGCTGAAGTGGAAGGATCACTGGAGCCCAGCAGGTCGACACTGGGGTGTCTGTGAGTGTGCCACTACACTCCAGCCTGGGCGACAGAGTGAGACTCCAACTCAAAAAAACAAAAACAAAAACATTTTTTTCTATTTAAATTGGATCCTTTCTTTTTGACCATCTTTGTCTTGTAATGGAACTTTATTGCTTTTCTCTGTAGGAAGTATCAGAAACATATTTCTATGTGCTGCTTTTTGTTGTGTTCTTTTTGGCACATTTTATTTGCCTTCTCAATATGCTCAATTTTAGTTTCTTCTATTTAAAGTTAGATGTTTGGTCAAAAGTTCCTCAGGAATTGTCAAATTGGCATGTAAACTAGTTTCACCAATATTTGCATAGAAGATGTATTGCACACTTGAAGGGGTTTATTTGGGAAGAGCATCTGAATTTTATTAATCCTCCTGGGTATCAAGTTAGAATTTAGTGTGGAAACAGTAATACAGCCTCCTTGTTTCAAGAAGCAAGCCTAGGCTGCTTACCTGTGATTTTTTTCTTTTGGTCCTGCCCTTGTCTCCATAGCAGCCCTAAAAATTCCTTCTAAAAAATCACCAAGAGGCACTTTACCTGCAGAGTTACAAAAAGTCACACACACTCTCTCCTTCTCTCTTTAAAGTGTCACTCAGCTCCTTGAAGGAACAAAATGTACCAGTGTCATTTTCTGTTCAAATAACTCTCCTCCAGGAATCATAAACTTCTCCTTTGGACCTGAACAAATATCTGTTGCCTTTAATGGAACTCTTTTTCTTGCCAGAACAGTAACCCCTCTTGATTTACTGTTCAATCTGTATGAAAAACCTGAGTGACCTAATTCTGCTTCAATTTTCTGTTCTCGTGAGGACACTAAATGAGTCTCCTGCAGTTATGCAGTATTACATCTTGTTGTTGTTTCGGGAAGTTTAGAATCCTGAATCTCTTTATCGGACTACCTGCTGAATCCCATTGATGGGGAGATGAAATTGTCTGGAGAGGAGCATTATTTAAAATGAAGATTTCTATTAACAACAACAACAACGACGACGATGACAAAAAAGATATAATTTTGTACGTTAAAGAAGCCCCTCCTGTACCTTTGCTGTTCGCCCTCCAGGGGCTGAATCGAATGCATGTAATTTTACTATGGAACATACCTTTCCTCTTCTTCTAGAGTTTGCACTCTGTACTTCTTGCTTCCTTTTCATAAAATAAAAATTCTTTGGTGCTGGGGAATCAGATTCACTGACAGATTACTAAACTCTTTGGAGAACTAGTAATTTCAGGAAGATCACCCCCCAGTTCCCACCAGTTCCAGTGCCCTAGTCACCCAATGCCCCATCCACCCCAAGTCCCTGCTCCCCCCTGCTCATTTTCCCTCCACTCCCCTACTTCCCACCCTCCCAGTTCAGTGTGATTTAATCTCTACACCATCAGCCGGTTGTCCTATGATTCTTTATGTAGTCACAGTTCATAGTCCTTTAGAAGATTAAGCAGCTATTCCTCTAATTTATCATATGACCCACTTTGTCAAAGAGAGTAAACCAGAATACCAAGGGGTATTTTGAGTTATGCAATATTAAAATGAGAAAAGTCTGCGAGGAATCTAGAACCAAGCAAGTAGAATGACCAAGTCATTGACTCTAATATCACCTCAATGTAATATTTAATTTCCTTTCCAGGCCTTAATCCTGTAAAAGAAAAGTTGTTTCAGTTTTATTTTGTTCTCCTTTAAATTATATATTTGGACAAAATCTATAATGGATTTTTCCCGTAATAGTCTATTTGTTAAGATGCATCATCTGTTGCCGTATCTGCAGATTTGGGACTATGTGGGCATTTAAGAAAATGAGTTGGGTAAATGAAGTAGATGTTTGTTTCATACAAGGGGGACCCCAAAACACCTGGAATTTATTTATTTTAAAAAGTATATTTATTTTTACATGTTTAAACTTCAGTTACCTTCAAAGTACTCTCCGTTTGATGCAATACACCTATTAAGATGGTTTTTCCACTACTCAAAGCAGCTTTTGAACTTACCGATTTTGATGTCTTTTAGTGCTTCGGCCATTTTTGTTTCACCTCTTCCACACAGGCAAAACATTCCCTTTGAGGACTTTTTTCATCCCAGGGAAACACCCCCCCAAAAAAATCACTCAGGTTGAGATTGGGTGAATAGGGAGGGTGGGGCACAGGGGTCATGCCATTTTTGGTCAAAAAATGCTGAACACTCAGCACAGTATGGGCAGTTGCACTCGTAAATCGCCCATCATGAAATTGGCAAACATGTTGAAAGACTCCAAAAAAATTCACTGAAGCTGAACACAGCCTCTCACAACAACGCTAGCTAGTACACTGATGCCGATGAATTTCTAGAACACTTAACCAGGGGGAAGCCTGTACTACAAGGGATTTACTCCCCCCCAGAATAATTCTGAGTTTTTTGGCTCCCCTCATATAGTGAAAATTAAAAACCACAATAATACTCTCATGAATATCACTAGTAAAAGAAATGTGGAAGCAAGTTGGGAGAGTTTGAAAAATTTTACCAAATGAGTAAAATGATGAGTTTATTATTGTTGTTTGAACTAATACAGCCGGGCTTGGTGGCTCAGGCTGTAATCCCGTGCTTTGGGAGGCTGAGGTGAGTGGATTGCCTGAGCCCTCAGGTTCAAGACCCACCTGGGCAACTTGGCGAGACCTCATCTCTACAATAAATCAAAAAATTAGCCGGCTGTGGTAGCGTGCACCTGTAGTTCCAGCTACTTGGAAGCCTGAGGCAGAAGGATCGCCGCAGCCCAGCAGGTTGAGGATGCAGTGGCCGGGAGCGGCCACTGCACTCCAGTCTGGGTGACAGAGTGAGACTCCAATTCAAAAAAAAAAAAAAAAAAAAAGAACGAATACATTTTTAGTATCTTGAATGGTTAAGTCATTTAAGAGTGCTATTGTTTGTATTGATATGCATAGTTAAAATGACAGCATGATAGCAATGATAATTCTAACACTTTATGTGATAAATCATTCAGTAAATCAGAATCAATAACATGTAGCACACAAAATAGGAATCTGTCATAAATATTATTTTTAGTGGTCAATGAAAAATGAATCCTTTTCCTTGCCACCATTTTCACATTTTTGAAAATGATATTTTATTTCCTTTCTGAACAAAACAAATACAGATTTTTTAAAAACTGCTCATTTTTGGTATTTGAGCTATATGAAGTATTAAGATATTTTATGGCATCTAAGTCACAAGTGATTTTACTTTTTCATGTTAATATGCAACATCATAAAGTTTGAAAAAAATACCATCACATAAATTTTTTTTAACAGAATCCTTAATTTTCAACCTTTATAAAGTTGAGATCCAGGAAAATTCTCAGTTAGAAAGTGTATTTTAATTATCTACAGTACAATTACTGTAGTTTTGGTATCAGGGAAATGGAAGGAGTCCCAGTCTAGGCTCTCTTCTTTACTAGCTCTGTGATATCTACATGTTTCTTCAGTTTTCTCCATCAGTAAAATGGGACCATCATAACATTTACCTTGTAGGTGTGTGTGTGTGTGTGTGTGTGTGTGTGTGTGTGTGTGTGTGTGTGTGAGAGAGAGAGAGAGAGAGAGAGAGAGAATTAAATAAAATTGTGCATTAAATGCACTTAGTACTGTTAACATAACTTAGTTTAACTTACTACTTATTTTTTTATTATTCTTTTCTTTGTTGAAATCTATTACAAGACAGTTTGCCTCAAATTTAGTGAGAGGAGTAGTTCTAAAAGTAGATTTAAATGGTATGTAATTATTTGTAAGAATAGGATCCAGATGAACTCTAAAACTAGCAATTTATGTGTGTAACAGTAATAGTATCCCAAATGAATGAAGAAAGTGAGATGTTTTTTATTTTCTATTCTACTTGTATTATGAGGAAGTACCTGTAATTAGATTTTTGATGGTATCTAAAAAAGAATTCCCCACCATCCTTTTCTAGAAAACCTTAGTTTTTAAGCACTATTTCCTACTGCCTCTGATTTTAAAAAATGCTTCATTTGTCTTTTCTGTACTCAAGCAAGCACTGCTCACAGAGAAAGTAGTTGTGGTTGGCAGGGCTCTCTCTGAATGTTTAGGGTTGGCTGATTTCTGTGGCCTCAGCACCTAAAACTAACTGCTCTTGTCCTCTCTGCTTTAACTACTGTTGTCATCAGTATCTTGGCAAGGAGAGCAAATGGTCTGGTTGCCTTAAGACAGAACTAGAAGTTAGAAAGAAAAATCTCTGTTGTCTCAGCCCTAAAGTCTGGATGGCTGAAAGTTAGGGAGCAAGTCATAATGTTCCTGTGTCTCATTTTCTCTCTCTGCTAAGAGTGAGCAAGAGCATTTGACATTCCCCCTAGACGTAGTTCGAGCCTTCTTTCCAAGGTGTTAGAGAGATGTTATATAGGAGACCATACATAGTGTTACGTTACATATAGTACTTATATCTGCATTAATGCAAAGGTAGCTTTTCTCTGTTTAACATCAGAAAATTTAACTGGGTGTCAGAGAGTGTCAGTATCTGTCATATGTTTTGTCATAAACTTAAACCTAAAGTCATTGTTTCTCATTGTAATGTGCATTCCCACCTCCGCCTTCTCCCATTTTATTATTTCCTTTAGACTCCAGGCTCGCATAGCTCATAGGATACAAGAACTGGAAAACCTCCCTGGCTCTTTGCCACCAGATTTACGAACCAAAGCAACCGTGGAACTGAAAGCACTTCGGTTACTCAATTTCCAGCGTCAGGTAATACCTTTTCCCCAGTGAATCTGAGATGTAGGAAATAAATGTGATTGTTCCTAAAGTATGATCTGTGAGTTTCCTTTAGTCTATTCTATAGTGTTATAAAGATATAAACCTGGTAAAATAGTGTATCTTTTAGACTCAACAGCATATAGCTAAAAGTAATGAAGATGAAACACTTATTATTCTGTTTTTCTCTTCTGCATATTGGAAACACTTTTTCTCCTGTACTATAGTTTACAAAGTCAGAGTTATGTCATTTGTCACCGTAGATGAAAAAAACTTGAAAACAAACAGGGATTGCTCATGTTTGCTTTTATGACTCCAAAGAAAAACAAGAAGGTAGTAACTTGGAGCTTTTTCGTAAGCACAAATGTAAAATACTAACTGTGACTACGAAAATAATTTTAACAAATATGATAGCCACTCTACTGAATTAATAGCTTATCATTTGTTGAAATATGTAAAACAGTGTCTTATAGCTTGATTGTTCATCAGTATCTATGTTTGGAGCATTTGATCACTTCAGACCCACATGTTGTCTAATTAGTGAATCTGTTCTTATGGTTTATGGCAGTTACTTATCAAGAGCCAGTCTAGCGACCTATTTTCTGATTTCTAAGTCAGTAGGAGACTAGTGGAATGAGTTAGAGCTTATTTTTAGTTTGTTGAGTTTTGCCTTGTAGACCTAAAAAGGTACAGGTCGGCTAGTCTACAGATTGCCTCAGTACGCCAAAGGGAATAAGAACTGTTTCATTGTTAGACAGATGGGTTTGTTCTGTTAAAGTCCAGGGCATGCAAAATGAATTATTAATGAATAAAAGTAGTTTGGAAGTATTGAATTGCATGCCTGGGTGTTGGAGCAATATGACTAAAATCACAGGTTACTCTACTCGCTACTGGCTTATGAACTTCAGTGAACATTGGCCTTATTGGTTGTAATATCACAAAAGGACATAAGTGGTGGGTAGGTGCTACTTGGCTACAGGTTTGTGAGAGTAGAGTTCAGCTTAAATTTTAGAAAGAAAAAAAATTTCAAGTTCCATTTACTTCTTTCTTATTGTTAACCTCATAGTGTGAATACAAAAAGTGTTTGTTAAAATCTTGCTAAATGAATATAACCAAGTGTATTTTCAGCAATAACCTTATATTCAAAATAATGTCACTACGCTGGACTCTTTTTACTCTCTGATTTTTGTTTGCTATTATTAAAAAAAATCTGGTATCTATGAAGCTTTCCGATTAAATTAACTGTGATTGATGATGAGTTCAGATTCAATTGGATGATTATTGTAATGTATAGTTCCAAGTATCCACCCCCCACCTCATAAGAGGTAATATGGATAAAATATTATATTTGTGATAATCTAAAATAAGTTCATGAAACAATATCAAATGTAGATATCTTGGAACAAATATCACTGTTGGGGTGGGAGCAAGCCAAAACCTCATTTCCTATTCTTTGTATGAGACTATGAATTGACATTATTTGAGTACCTGCTGCTACTGTACATGAAAGTAATTCTTTTACTCTTTTTTGGGGAGCATCATTAAAATTAATCTTTGAACACAAAGAGAATGTTAGTATGACATTTAAAACAAAGTGAAAAATGTAAAAAGCTTATTAACTAATATCATTAGAATAATTAAATAGAATGAATTTATTTAAAAGCAAGACATCTCTTTTTTTCTTTTTACTGTTACAGTACTAGAATTGCTTTTGATTTGACTTATTCGGGGGAGGAACTTGTATTGTCCTTCTATCCTTGAAAATATTGTATACATTTGGCATGATTTTAGTTCCTTCATTTAATGCAAGGCCGTAGTGATTGAGAAACTTATAGAGTCCCCATTCTGTTCCATTAAATGGACACAGAGGAGGTCAGGGTTCAAGAATTCAGCTCCCACTTGGGAAGACTCTCTAACTGCTCTTCTTTCTCCTGACAGCTGAGACAGGAGGTGGTGGCCTGCATGCGCAGGGACACGACCCTGGAGACGGCTCTCAACTCCAAAGCATACAAACGGAGCAAGCGCCAGACTCTGAGGGAAGCCCGCATGACTGAGAAGCTAGAGAAGCAGCAGAAGATTGAGCAAGAGAGGAAACGCCGCCAGAAACACCAGGTTCTTAGACATGCTTTTTTTTTCACCCTCACTTTAAGAGAGATGTCCAATGAAGTCATTGGATGGGGTCAGGATGACTGAAAAAATGGACCCTTGCAGGTGGTGAGGAAATCACAGGACAGAAAGGCCCTTACATAATCCAACTACTTCATTGCATAGACAAAGACATTGAGGCCAAAACACATAAATGACCTGCCCAAGAGCACACAATTGCGCAGTTGCTGGCTGAGGTTTAGGACTTAGCTTTCTTGAATTCCAGACAAGTGGATACAAACTGCCTTAGTCTGTTCAGTCTGCTATAACAAAATGCCATAGGATTGGTGTCTTATAAACAACAGAAGTTTCTTTTTTTTTTGAGTTGGAGTCTCACTCTGTCATCTAGGCTGGAGTGCAGTGGCATGCTCATGGCCACTGCAACCTCAACCTGCTGGGCTTAGGCGATCCTTCCACCTCAGCCTTCCAAGTAGCTGGAATGACAAGTGTGCCCTATCATGCCTGACTTATTTTTTGATTTATTGTAGAGACGAGGTTTCACCAAGTTCCTAGGCTGGTCTTAAACCCCTGGGCTCAGGCAATCCTCTTGCCTCGGCCTTCCAAAGTGCTGGCATTACAGGCTAAGCCACCTCATCTGGCCCAGAAATTTATTTCTTACAGTTCTGGAGGCTGGAGGTCCAAGCGCAGGGTGCCAGCATAGCTGGGTTCCTGTGAGGGTCTTCTTCTGGGTTGCAAACTGCTAACTTCATCTTGTATTCTCACATGGTAGAAAGAGACCAAGAAAGCTCTATGGGATCCCTTTATAAAGGCCCTAATCCCATTCATGAGTGTTTGCCTCCCAAAGGCCCCCACCTCCTAATATCATCACATTGGGGTTAGGATTTCAACATGTGAATTGATGGCAGTAGGACACAAACACTCAGTCCAAAACAGGTGTCATATTCATAATTCCATGGAGGAAAGCTGTTGAGCGGGTGGACATAGGTGGGTTCTCTAGAGCACAGTTCTGGCAGAGGTAACTTGGAAGAGTAGAGAGCAAAACATCATTTTTATAAGATGTAATTATAGTACCCTGGCCTCTTTGAAGGTCCCAGTTGAAGGTTTCACACAGGCAAATATTTAAAAACTTCTCTTTCTGTGAGTTTGGAAATAGTTTGATGTGGGATTTGAGTTTTTGTCATAATCCTATAAATTTTGTTTGTTTTCCTCTGCTTAATTTAGTGCTTAGATTAGTTTCATCTTGAAAAAAATGTTGGATTTTCATGTAAATAGAGTACACATTTTAAAAATGGATACAAATTCTGTATGACAATTTTAGCTTTGTATAAACTTATTTGAGGTCACAATTCTAAGGTAGTTAAATTAGAGCAGAAGCAACATTACTTTTTATGACATACTTTTTGCTGGTAATATCCGTGTTCCTTGGGTTTATTTTAGAGTGAGTGGTTTGCTGTAAATTTTATTATTGTCAATTTGTATGTCTCTCTTTGTTTTTCTGTTTTCATGTGGTCACACTCTTGGGCCTGAGGAGGCATCTCTTCCACATGCTTGCAAGAAAATAGACCTGGCGAAGTCATCTTTCCCACCAGCTCCTCTGTTACAGAGAAACACCTGTCCCCACATAGATTCCAGTCTTTCAATAGTGTTAAATACACAGAGAGTTTCCTTGGACTATGTTGATACATCACGGGACATCGGGAAATGGCTTTTAAGTATCCTTTTCTCCCTCTTTTGAATCCTTTAGGAATACCTGAACAGTATTTTGCAACATGCAAAAGATTTTAAGGAATACCATCGGTCTGTGGCCGGGAAAATCCAGAAGCTTTCCAAAGCAGTGGCAACTTGGCATGCCAACACTGAAAGGGAGCAGAAGAAGGAGACAGAACGAATCGAAAAGGAGAGAATGCGGAGATTGATGGTAAGGGACCCCCGCTCTGCAGGACCAGAAAAACGCTCGGCTCACATCCATCTGTATTGAGAATCTTTAATATGGCAGTAGTGGAAGAAAAAAATGAAAGCTGCTTTATCACAAATATTAATAAATTCCTTTGAACTTTAGGGGGATGGAGTAAAAACTTTTTCTCTTTCCCAGACAAAGCATGTCATAAATCTAGGGCGACGACTGATGAGTATAGTATTTCCATGTCTTGAGGTGACATTGCTGTACAGATGATAGCTTCTCACATAAAGGCAGGTCCCATATTTTGCCGGAGTTTGATAACCACATCTGGAAGGATGGCAAATGCAGTTCTTTTAAAAATATGGCCTCCAAGACAAATGATCAAGTTGTTTTGTGTGTGTCTGTGTGTGTGTGTGTGTGTGTGTGTGTGTGTGTGTGTGTGTGTGTGTTGAATGAATAACTCATTGAATTATGCCTTTGAATCTGGAAGGTCCCTTTTTCGAAGCCTCTGGTGCTTGTCTTTTTTTTTTAATGGCAGAAATTATTCACTAACAGTGTAAAACGTGATTTTTTTTTTTTTTTTTTTTTGAGTTGGAGTCTCACTCTGTTGCCCAGGCTGGAGTGCAGTGGCACACTCACGGCCACTCCAGCATCGACCTGCTGGACTGCTGGGCTCTGGCGATCCTTCTTCCTCAGCTTTCCGAGTAGCCAGAACTATAAGTGCACACTACCACCCCAGCTAATTTTTGATTTATTATAGAGACAAAGTCTTGCTAAGTCGGCTGGGCTGGTCTTGAACTCGCGGTCTCAGGCAATCCACTCACCTCTGCCTCCCAAAGTGCTGGGATTAGAGGTTGAGTCACCGAGCCTGGCCAAAAAAAAAAAAGTGATTTTTAAGTGAATTTTGAAATGTTCCTTTTTGTGATGGCTGTGTTGTTGTCAAAGGCTATTCACAGATCATTTCGTTTGCAGTTATTTTGTAATGGATACATAAACACAGAAGCGATAGGTTTATCTCATTGGTCGGAGCATTTGGTTTTATCGACCACTTATTTTTGGAATGGGACCTCAGAGTGCATTGTGGTTTTTAGAAAAGTATGAGTGATGTATAATGATTGGAGACCTGCAAAGTCTGAGACATAATGCCTGAGTAGACGAAGATAAAGTTATTAGTTTCCGTTCATAATTACATTCCTAGAAAATTCGATGTGACATTGTCTTTCTTGCTGGTATCACAGTTTGCATTTTGTTTTAATTCATCTTTTGGATTCCAGAGAGAATAAACACCATGTTTTAAAAGGCTCTGTATCCAGATACTACTAACTCTTGCTATCTTATCTTGCCTCTCTCCATATTTGGGAGAGAGGGGACTGTCCAGGAGATTTCTGACGAGCCAAGGGGGCCATTTTATAGTAATTTGAGCAGTAAGCAGTCAAATTTGTGTGATCCAACCGAAGTGAAACTATATTAGAACTTCAGTAACAGATTGGTTTGACACTAATGATTAGGCATTTGCAAATCATTAATTTTTGCAATTAAATGATGAAATATACAGATAATAGAGAAACTGAAGTTTTTTATCACTCTTTCTTCAAGTGAGTTCAACCATAACCAAAAGCAATTAGAGTTATAATAGCATTTGAGGCTCATGCTCATCTGCAGGGCAGACAGCAGCTAGACTGAGTGATGAAGCTGCTGCCGCTTAAGCAAAGGCTGGAGTGACACCCCTGGACAGCAGATCCCAAGCTTTTCGGCAATGGTGTTGCCTCTTAAAGATGTTACAGTGTGTTCCTTTTATCCTGACAGGCATTACTGAGAAAAATATTTTGAAGTGTCCTTCTATTAGGGTGTATAAAAAAGATCGCTCTCAAAATGGCTCAGAGTACATCAGCGTTTTATTTTGTTTAACCTCATAATGTTGCTTAATGGGAGGTAGAGGTAGGAATGATTGCATTTGTTTTATTTACTCAGCAGTACCAGACTTCAGGTGCTAAAGGACTTGCTTCCAGTCACGTGGACTTATAACTCAGTGCAGCTTTGTGGCAAAAATCCCCCAAATTTGACCTTTCCTGTCAAGTACAGTGTTAATAATGCCAAAAATTAAGTTATTTTTAAGTATAAGAAATTATTTGTTAAAGGCCCATTTGATTCCTTGCCTTTAAAAGTACTTTTTGAAATATTTGAAAACGAATGGATATTATGTTTGGAATTTGCTTTAGGACAGTGTGTGTTGGGGTTGAGGAAGGAGTTGGATAAAAGGTGGCAATGAAACAGGAGTCTTCAAAAGCTAACTTTTACTGCTTGGCATTGATTCTATGAGAGATTTTACTAATCTCTCCACTTTTGACCATATTTGAAATGTTTCAAAATGTAAAATATAAAATAAACTTCAGATAATGAATTGCCAAATTTTAACATTTTTTGTGCAGCTAAAGCAATGCAGAAAAACAAAGAACTAGCTCAGAGTGTTTGATTTCACCACACATACTCTGTGACTTTGTGCCCTGACTTTGCTGTGAACCTCAATGTCCTAGAACATAGGTGTCATACTTTACTGTATCTGCCTAGTCCCAGACTTGGTGCAATGGCTTGTACAGCCTGGCTTATCCAGTTCCCTACATTCACTACCAGTCAAAGTGTAGACTGGTAAAGGAAGGGAAGGGTGAAGAATGGAGTTATCTGCACACTTGGATTTTGTGCTCATCGTGCTCTTCCTTCCTTAATAGGCTGAAGATGAAGAGGGCTATAGAAAACTGATTGATCAAAAGAAAGACAGGCGTTTAGCTTACCTTTTGCAGCAGACCGATGAGTATGTGGCCAATCTGACCAACCTGGTCTGGGAGCACAAGCAAGCCCAAGCAGCCAAAGAGAAGAAGAAGAGGAGGAGGAGGAAGAAGGTGCGTATTCTGTGGCAGCACTGAGTTCATGGCGTATGGGCAGGGACAAGTTTGAGAGGAGTCTTGCTCTTTAATAAGTGCTAAAGAGCTACTTTCCACACAGATGGAAGGTTTAGATGATTGAATTGCAACAGTTGCATAATACAGCCAGAAAGCGTTGATGGTACATATTTGAGATAAGGTTGTAATGATAGGATGTACAAAACTGAAACACTGTAGTTCACGTTTTCATTGTTTAATATAATATTTTAAATTAAGTACACACAGTCAATAGGAAAAGGACAAACAGGAGCACAAATAAATGTTTGCCTAAGTTTAATTAAGAAGAAAATGCAGTGTACAAATTGAAAGAAACCAGAGGAAGATGTATGAGATTAGCTTTGGGATACTTTTGGAACAGATTTCAATCTGTTTATTTGGACAGATGGCAAAGCCAAAATTACTCATTCAGTTCTGCTATCCTGGTGTCACAGCGAGGTAAGTATGCAGATAAGGGTTTTAGGTAGTTACAGAAAAAATAGTCCTATGTAAAATATATCCTAATTATCATGGGTGTGACTTAGAATCTCTGCTCTGCAGATATTATATCTCAATTCAAGAGTAACCTGCTGAATAAAGATCCTCTTTGAAGCTTAAGCCAGTCATCTAGTTCTCGATTCTTATTGTGTTTCATGATAAATTCTGATTAGGCTAGGTACAAACCTCAACAGACGCCTTCGTCAGAACTGCAAAGGTTGAAGATTGATACCATTCAATCATTTATTCTCTACACTGAATAGCTGAACAAAGTGTTTTTCAAAAAATAATTAATTTCATGGCTCCTGAATTCTCATACCTGTTTCATAAGTAAGGAGGAGGAATAAATGAGTAAGAGGGTGCCCTTAAGCACCTGACTTCTTTAGGATAAGATAGCTTACCTTATTGTGAAGATGAGTGAGGGGTGACTCAGGGCTTGTATTTAGATATTTTGTTGGTGAGGAATATCTCATTTTCTTGTCAGTGTAGCATTATAGACTATGCAAAATTCCAGCTCCCAATTTCTGCCTTAAAAAGATGTTTTCAGAATTAGTGAGGAGCACCTATGTGGGGGGAAGGGAAAATGACAGAAAAAAAGAATATAAACATAGTTATTACCACTGAATTATATATTTTAAAATGATTAAAATAGTAAATTTTATGTGTCTATTTTGCCTCAATAAAAAGATAAAATTAAAAAAGGAACTACTGAAATAGCAAAATGAGAGGGTGAGATAAAGAAAGAGAGATACAGTTCTATAATATTCCATAAGTGGACCCCATTAAATGACAGATTTAGTTTTTCCTAATTCAGCAATGTGCTCTGCAAAGGTTATCATTGTCAATGTTTTTATTACTAAAGTTTATAGTCTACATTTCCTTGTGATTAAAAGCTAGTGGCCCAGATTTGAGATTCTGGTTTATAATTAATAGATTCTTGCCATGGCATTAAATAGTTGTATCATCATAGACAAAGAAATATTTGTAATGGAATGTTGATGATTAGGCCTGTATTTTTGCATTAACCTGAATAGAGCATGGACCTGTCACATTATTTTTCATGGTGCCACCTACTCTATGTGATCTGTAGATCGGTGCTCCCCTTCTAAACCCTTGCTTTTTGGTTTAGTAAAATAGTACTTTTTTTGTTTGTTTTATGTTTTCACTCAATGATTTTTTTCAGAGTTGTGACGTACATATGAGGATTTACATAAGTAGGTTGCACGCAGGTGAAATCTGGGCTTTCTAACTGGCCCTCTCTGCCCCGATAGTCTACCAGGTACCCAGTATGTTGCCACGTACCTCTTGCCTCCCTCCCTCCCCACCAGCAGTGTTCAGCATCTGCCAATCCCCCCCTTGTGCTAGTGTGACCAGTGATCAGGGCCTGCTATGTCACTCAACAAATATTAACTGAACACTTTTGTGAGTTAGACAGTGTGCTGGAATGCTGAGGCAGGGAGGGTACAATGGTGAGGAACAACATCCTGCCCTCTCGAAATTTAGTCAGAAATAGAAAAAGAGAGAAGGACACAACCAGACGTTAATCCAGCATGCACCCAAATATATCATTATAAACTGGGATAGATGCTGTGGAAGAAAACTGGGCATCAAATTGGAGGAGGGTACTGCTTTCTTGGCAAACAAAAAGATGTCAAAGCAACTATAAGCTGCCTTGTGGATATCTCTGGGCATCTCCCATTGATTAGCTCGCATGATTAATGTGCAAAATTTTTACTTTGTTATCTTCCATCTACCTTCCCTTGCATGCTTCAGGATGTCTAACGTTTGCATAATCCCTGCCCTCAGCAGGACTAGGGAGGAGGAGCTGTATTTCCTTGCTGGGAGAAGTGGGATAAAGAAGGGGAAAAATAGAAAGAAAAGAAACCAAGGCCTTTCCTATTTCTTCTTGGAGCCTATCTCTTTCACAGGGCTTTAAGACTTATTTCAAAGTGAATTACCTAATCCCAGATGCACCTTTATTCAAGTGCAGAGAAGAGGGATGCTTTCAAAAGCTGATTACTTAACACTTTGGATTATCTGTAGTTCTCCTTTCCTCCATTAGAGTAAATGATTGGGAGTTGCTTGCTCCAGCTTCCCTGTGGTAGAAAAAAACTTCTGTGTCCATAAGCTTAAAAATTTGGTGCTATCTCTTTGAGCATTTCCCCAGATTATTAAATATTATGCTGTATCTATCAGCATTTTATTAAATTAATGAAGGCATCAATAAACTCTTATTTTAAGAACGTCTACTTTACTCAGTGAGCTCATAGCATTGAGCTAGTAGCAACACTTGAAGGACTTCTAAGATACAGATAACTCTAAGAATTTTGATAGTACATATGAATATGGCTGACCTTGTAATTTCATTGGTAAGTGATTACTTTTTACTTGCAATGTTAAACTAGTAAATTTTTTTTTAATTCCCCAACACAGCAGAGAAGGCCTCTTTCTTTCTTGGGGTGTTTATTGTGTTTACTTGTTGCTTGGGAATAATAGGGTAAGTTTCCTTTGACCTGTCCTTGTTTAATTTTCTTTTCTCATCATTGGGGGCATTTCTGTGAAGTATACATATATAAATCATTTAGAAACATCTCATTTTCAACCTGATCTTCCATTAATGTTCTTGAAATGAGAGAAAAAGAAGTAAACTTTATGAATCTACTTAAGTGTCAGAGGAGGAATGATTTTTAAGGTATTGGAATATCTAATTATATGAAACCAATTTCTGCAGTGTTACAGGATGAATGTTTTATATATCATGTGTGTTTAGCATGAACTTGAGGTCTCCGTTCTCTGCTGTGGTTGTTCTCTAACATCTACAGGATGACTACAGCACAAAAAAGAGAATGGAGCTAGATAAAGCTACCAGGGTATGTACAAATAGGATTGAACATAGCAAAATTAGTAAATTGTCCAAATCATGTTAGCATGCAATCTTTAAAATTCATAACTGCATAAAGAGACATACATACTAGTTTGCTATTATTCATTTGCAGGCCATTTTATTAAAAGATCTATGACCATAGTGCTTCAATCTCTTGATCTGTAAGGTGATAGGAATACTTTCCACCCCATAGATTGGTTCTGAGGATTACATGGTATGTTTATCTAAACCATTTAGTATGTTTCTGGCTCATAGTAAGTGCTCAGTATAAATATTAGTTATCAAGCAATTCTATGATATAAAAGTGGAATCATAATTATACTGTGGTTATGTTTTTTTTTTAATAAAATCTTTTTTTTGTCTTTGGCACATATTCTTTGTGATGTTAAATCAACAAGTGGTCAACACTTTTTTTTTCTAATTGAGAATCAGTTAGATATGAGTGGGTAGACTATCTTTTAGGATAGCGACAGATTCTTTGACTATTGAGGCATGAAGAAGAAAAATGAGAATTTCTCACAAGTGGTAGACTCTGCTTACCATCCTGCTTCCCCAACTCCTACAAAGAAATTTTCTAATTACACGGCCTCTAATTTACAAGGGCTCCAGGTGATAATAAGGTATTTCTCATGGTACTTTAGAGTACGTTTTAGAGCTGTAGTTAGAAGCCCATGCCAGGGCATCCCCAACTACTGCTTAGAAGTCTAGCCATTTCAGGGGTTCAGCTTCCAGAGCTGTTGATGTCAGCCAAAAATAAATATTTAATTCTTCCACATCTTTCAATGGAGTGTATACCAGCAGAACTATACTTTTGTTATTTATTTGTGACATTTCTTGGAAACACATAGTACTAATGGGCATATACTCAGAATCCATGGAGCAACACTAGACCAGATATCTTCTTTATCATGGCTTTAGATTTTCTTTCTAAAAGTTATTTTATTCTCTCTCTCTCCCTGCCCACCCCCATCAACCACTATTCTAAGTAAATCTTAGAACTATAACTTTTTGGAGGGGGAGTCTCCTGGCATAAAGCATTTATCAATATAGTGATAGAAAATGTGTTATTATGCTTTTTACATTAAAAAATGGGAAAAGCTTATAGGAACAATTTTCAGTAAAGAAAAAGCATCAAAAGCAAAGTAATAATATTTTTAAGACATTTGTTTAAGATTCAAGTTACTCTCTGATTCTTCTTAATTACTTTATCTCTTATGTTTCTCCCAAATATGATAATAGTTTATTGCAACTTTCCTCTGTAGGATTTTCATAGGTGAAAGAAAAGTTCTAATGTAATTCTGGACGTTTGAGTGTAGGGACTATTTATTGTAAGGGTGGGTAAACACAATGCCACGATGATTAGATTTATTTGATTAGTTCAGTGTCAAAATGGGTGAAGCCAGAAGTTTGGATCAAAGTCCTGTTTAACTGGATTGACCAGTTACTTGAGTCAAAATATTCGAATTGGCTTTCTCTGTAAGACACAACCTAAGTAATGCCTGTTAATTTGATATTCCTAGGCATTTTCTATTGCCTGATCACCTATCTTAATGCTCAGAAGTCCACTTAAAAGACAGTAAAAATAACCCAAGTGGTTTCTGAAAGCTTTGGTTTCCAGCGAAGCAGAATGAGTCCTTCAGATAGATGCCAGCACATTTGAATGTTGTTTCAGCATATTATAACAACACCCACTGGGGGATGAGGTGCATTCACTTTAAAATATAAGATGTAAAATCTTTGATAACACTGTTTCTTTCTGAAATTAGGCTGTTTATAGCATATGTTGTAGTAATCTAAATAAAGTGCCCTATTGAAATTTGTTTTCTTGAGTTCAGCTTATATGGGATTTTCATATTTAGAGAATTCTTTCCCTCCTCAGCCTTGTTGTTGATTATTTAATGTACCTTCTGCAAGGAAGATGAGTAGCCACTTACAAAGCTTTGTTTGTGAACATTCCTAAGTGGAGAATGAATTGTAATTGACCTTGGAAACTGGGAACCCAAATTGTCATTAGTTGGTGTCATTTTTAGTTTTGAGTAATCTTTGGTTATGAATAATTTGTATCATGTCCTCTTACATGATTGTGTTAATTCTACTCCTCCCCTCCTACATAAGCATAAATAGTTCTATTTTTTTTTTTTGCATGTAGGAAGAAGTTAGTACAAAGTTTCTTCAGTTATAATGAATGAATGAATTACAGTGTTTTGTTTTGTTTTGTTTTGTTTTGTTTTTAATCACTGGAAATAAGCTCAGACATCAGCTAGTAATATTGATAGCATGTGTTTGTAATTATATGACACAGATAGCTGATATAAATATTTCTCAGGTGGTGGGAGCTGTCATGGCAGCTGCCACATTCACACCAGGTCATTTCACCAGGTGCTCAGAGACTGTCCAAAGTCAGCTCATACAGTAGCACCAATCACAATCTCTTGGGTGTCAGTTTTAAACTAAAAACAGGGAGGGTTTTGTTTGTTGTTTGTTTTTCTCCGTTTTTTGTTTGTTTGTTTTGAGATGCAGAATCAGTTTGATGTGAGAACTTGGATTTATGAAAGTACACCAACCAGAGATGTCACCAAACTGAAAGAATCCAAAGCATGATGGGAGAAGCTGACATCTCTTGCCATAGAGTAGACTGCCACCTGGCCTCCACCTCTTACAATAACATGGCAGAATTGGATCTAAGGATAGGGCATGCTTGTGAGAGGAGTCACACCAAGCACCAGTTCAATGACAAATTGTGTGTGTGTTTTTAACTATTTTATGATTTGCAAGTATATTGGCACCTAATTGCAATAATAACAATTCAGCTAGCATATGTTAAGTGGAAGACTTTGTTCTTGGTGCTTTCATTCATTCCTTCGTTCATCTGAAGGTGTGCAAATGCATCAGTGAACAAAACAGACAGAAATTCCTGACCTCATAGGTTCATGAAGCAGTTTTCAGGCAATGCTGCAGTCAGTCCTGATTATAGATATAAAAGAATAGCCTTTGGACTGTCTTTGCTCTTGTCATTGTGGAGATTGTCCACACCTTATATTACAAACAACACTGAATTGTACATGTTGAAATAGTGGCCCGGTCCTGCAACAGTCATAGGATATAGGCAATGTTACTGTCTCCATTTTACATAAGAGGTAACCAAGATTCTAAAGGAAGATGATTCAGCTAAGGTCTCTTGCACTTAGTCACAGAGAACGGGATTCAAATCAGGTTGTCAAATTCCACAACCACGTGACTCAAATCTAATATTGTTTTGCATCTCTACTTTGATACCTAATGGAATTTAAAACAAATAGTTTGGGGGATTTTAAGTAACAGAAGGACCTGATGATGAGGCAGTTTTTAGATAACAATCTAGCTAGTCTATAGTATATTCACAAGAGAGTAGCCTTTAGAATAGTTTTGATTCTACTAATGTATGATGCTTCAAGCTTTTTAATGTACTATTCATTGAAATGATGATCCCATTCCTCTTGCTAGATATTTTAAATTGGCTTATTCATTGTCTTATTTGATTTTCTTTGTGGGCCAAATTTGTAGCTTATTTCTGGTTTGTATGGAAAGAATAGTAGGATTAATTGACTTTCTTCCATTAATTAAAACAGTCCCCTGAGTATATAGCCTTAGAATTCCAAAAGGGGAACCTTCAATGACTGGTAGCAGGAATGGGTTATTTTCTGAACTGAGAGGTTCTGCTATTGTTATCTGTGTTCCTTGCTTAGATACTGTTCAAATCTGATCATTTCTTTTGAGTTTATAAATAGTTTCACTTTGGGGTGACATAAACAGAAAATAAAATTCTTGAGAAATCATAACCAAAGGAAATATTTCATTTTCTACTCTTTGGTAAAGGCTGCACTTTTTGATTCCTTGTGCTTTGGCATATATACCTCCACACATGTATTTTTGGTAAGAAAATTACATTATAAAATAATTTCAAATATGCACAAAGAAATTTCAAATATTTATGGAACTGCTTTTCTTCAGTATAGATAAAAGGTGGATTTTAAACAGTAAAAGTTTTCATAAAAGTTGTGCTATCAAGGGACTGTTGAGTTATTTTCATGGAAGGCAGAAATGTATTATAGAATCAATGTCTTAAGTAAACAAAGTTAAGTTAATATTGATTCCATATTATTATATATTTTTTTAATTAACTAAAGAACCCAAGGGAGAAGAGCTCATTTCTTAAATATCCTGATTAAAAAAATGACTAAAATATTTTTTTCTCATTGTACTACATAGAAGTAGTATAACTTTCCATTAATAACTTTAAAATAAAGATTCTGTAAGGTGATATTAAAGATTTCACTTGTCAGAGAGGTTGTTATACATGGAAGAAATTGTAGACTATTTTCTTTGTTACAGAAGAGACTCTCTTAGATGTGTACAAAATGTTACATAATCTTAGCTTTTCATTTAGGTTGTCTTTGAGGCACATAGGTTAATAGATTAAGATATTGAAATATTTAAGAAATGATAGGGGCAACCCCTCCGGCTTCCATCCAACTGTGGTAGCTTTTCTGTTTTCTGTCCTTTCAATAAATCCTGCTTTCTAAAAAAAAAAAAAAAAAGATACATGACAGAATTTTCTATGAGATACCAAGATTTGCATCAAAATTCCCTATCTACACACAGTGTAACTACTATATATTATGAAAGCCAATTAGGTAGAATGAAAAACATTCAGGGAACTCATAGAGTTTTGTATTATTTTATGTTTTTATGACCTAGGAGTGGTTCAGAGCTTATTCTTGATGGACATTTTTAGAATGTTGTTCTTCATTTCTGATAAAAACTTGCTTAGGGAATAGGAAAGTTGAGCTAATTATGTCGGGATTTGTCTTCACACTGCCAAACATGAGAAGAACATTTCAGATTCTGACTGCGCTATCTTGATACCGCCGTGTCTTAAGCTCTTTGGGTCCCTGAAGACACAATCCACAGATCTCCAGTGTGCTGGCTTCGGATCATATCTGGCTTAAATGACTCTGCAAGTTGCCCATAAAATACAAACTTTGCCTCAGATAGTGAAGAGAAATAAAAATAAAAGGCATTAATACCTAAGCTGTGTTAGATAATGATGGGTAGCAGTGAAATTCTGTTATATACCAGAGAGTCACCATGAAGTCCTGTACCTGTCTTCTTGTACACATAACATTTGATATTGTTGTTTTGCAGAAGGCTGAAGAGAATGCAGAGGGTGGGGAGTCTGCCCTGGGACCAGATGGTGAGGTAAGGGATTTTCATCCATTTCTATTGTTTTCTGTTGAATGGAGTCCCTGCAATTTCTTTCGGCACTATTCTCTGTGTATACTAATTTTACTTTTGTTCATCTATCTATCTATCTATCTATCTATCTATCTATCTATCTATCTATCTATCTATCTATTTATTTAAAGTTGGAGTCTCACTCTGCCGCCCAGACTGGAGTGCAGTGGCTGCTCCCGGCCACTGCAGCCTCGACCTGCTGGGCTCCGGCGATCCTTCCACCTCAACCTTCCAAGTAGCCGGAATTACAGGCGCGCGCTGCCATGCCCGGCTAATTTTTTGATTTATTGTAGAGATGAGGTCTCGCCAAGTTGCCCAGGTGGGTCTCGAGCCCACAGGCTCGGGCAATTCACTCACCTCGGCCTCCCAAGGCGCGGGATTACAGGCTGAGCCACCAAGCCCGGCCCAGCGATTTATTTTTAAGTAAGAATAGTAGTACATTAACTTAGTAGAAAACTAGAAGAATGTAAAAGTGATACAGTGAATAGTAATCTATCTCAGACTACCTATCAACTGATATTAAATTTCTTGCATACATTCCAGAATAAATATATGCATATATTATAGGCATACATTTGTGAAGACATAGAATATGTAAGGATCTTAAATGATTCTATTATTACATTTGCCCAGTAAATGATACAGAAGCATAAAATATGACCCAATTTCCCTAGTTTACTCCTAATTTTAAATTATAAAAAAATTTAAAATATGATTTATAAAAATACATAAACCAAACCATTCACATATTTGGTTAACTTATTTCTTTGACATTTTTTCTGTAGGCTTACAATATAGCCCTTATGTGCACATTCATCACCCTAGTCCTAAATTTTATTTACTAGTAGTTCCAATATTCTCCTGAATCATTAGGATACAATTATTGATTGATTGATTGAATTTCTTTTTTCCTGACAAATCCAAGACTCTGTGCCAGGGATTCACAATGGGGAGGCACACCCCCAGAGCAGGATAGGTGGGAGTTTATTTCAAATTGTCTTCTTTTTCTCCCACAGATCTGTTAAATCTGCTTGCAGGACAAGGAGGGGGGAGGTTGCCTCTCCCCATTCTGGAATCACTGTGCACATGAGTTGTATTATGAGCTCAAGTGGCCTAGACGGAGAAAAAAAGATTGAGCCACTATTCTATGCAGAAACCTTTTGAACAATAAATGTTGCTTAACCACGATAATTCATCATAAGGAAAGAAAAGATCAGGATAAATGTCTAATGTATAAGAAACTCTCTGTAGGCTAGTATGAGGAAAGAATACTATATATTAGAGCATTTAGAAACAACTTTAATTTGCAAAAGCCCAGCCTTACCTAAGCATGCCTCATATCAATCTGTAATTAACAGGCACACAGGGAGAGATTTAATATGTTAGTGTAATGGTGTTCTTATCTCTTATTATCTCTTGGGAACCCTAGCTACTGATCTTGGGCCTGTGACATACATCTTTTTCTTTTAATCTTAACACATGTGTTCTGTTGCTAAGGATTGCAAAGTGGACATCGTGCTCAGTTTGTTTTGAAATAATGTTCTTGTTACACTCTTCTGTGCTCATTCAGTGCTTTTGCCAAGGTTCTAATTTCAGCTACAGTTATTTCCAATTTTCTTTGAGGCATGGCATTAGCAATAAAACAAGTTATACTATAATAGTTCAAGATAACGGACTATGAATTTTCCAAGGGAAATTATAGCAAATGGTAGATTTCCTTCTTTATCTTGTGAGTATATAGATGACCTTTTACGTTAATGAGGAAGAAGCATCACATTGGCCTGCAGAGTAATGGTGTTCAAAACCATTGCTTTAGCACACACTAAAGGAAAAGAAAAAAACAGACAGTCTGGTGTAAGTTTTTCTTTCAAGGTTATTTTTGTAGATGATTGCTAATACATTGTTTCTTATTCTGATAGTGCTTTATTGAGGCAGGGTTTATATTTTTGGTTATTTTTCTTTTTTTGGCCATGTCTTATAAGATAACTTATAGCATACTGTTTTCCCTGTCATTTCTAATTAACTACAATTAAAAGTAATTTAGGAAAATTTTGGAATTAATGAATTGTCTAAACATTTCATTTTATTACTTTTCAGGAGATAGATATCTTGAACTGCTCACAAATCTGCATTTTCAAACAAACAATTACTTGGGGAGTCTGCTCCTAGAAGTACCTATCAGTCTCCCTATAATTAGTAGCTTTCATTTGCATAGGATTTTTCCATTTTTCGGTCTTTTAAGACACTTCATTCCCTAAAGTTGGTCAAACACAACCTCCGTAATTTCATTTATTTACTTAATTTTTCTGAGCAAGCCATTTATTATAGAGTCTAGTAATGAGCTTTAGCTTGATTTTGGTTAATTTGCCAAGTTTCAGAGGAGCAGAGCTTTTTTCTTGATCACATTCACAGGTACCAGTGGTTGGATTACACATCTGGTGGTCTGATTTTGAATAAAGAGCACTGGTTCTATAGAAGCCCAGACAGCCACTAAGAGATGACATGGGTTACAATGCCTTTTACTTTTTCTATTTTCTCTGAAATCATGACTTTGTAATAGTTGTTATCTTGGAAGTATCAGTTGAGAGATTGAGGGTTAGTTGCAAACGTTGAAAGTAAACTCTGATTTAAATACGAAGGGGAAAATAAATAAGAAGGGAATGTATTAATAGGACACTGCATAACTCATCAGAACTTCACAGTTTCTGGAGAACCTGACTCAGGTCTATTCCTAATATTGTGTTGTGTTGTACAACTGGTCCAGTGAGGACAGGCTGCTGTCGGGAGCAGCCAACAGCTTGGCACAGCCAATGGCAGTGCTGCCACCATGGTCTACCCTGCATCAGTGCACCTCTTGATCCCCACTCCCTTGAACTTCTAGCTCCTCTCTTGAAGAGTGCATGTGGTTGGCGGAGCTAAGATTTGTGTCTGTCCCTTAGCTGCCAGGGAGGTAGCATTTTTACTTTCTCTAGTAGAAGTGTCTTCTCACTTCCCACCAAGGCTCATTAGGCAGCGAAGTTTCCAAATGCAGAAAAAAGGTTTCAGATGCTGGGCAGCCAAAAGTCTGAGAAACGTACAGCATGTGGAACTGGAAAAAAATGTCCTATTTAGTATTTATGTATTTATTTATATATTTAGGCATTTATTTATGTTTTTATTTTTCAAGACAGGGTCTCACTCTGTTGCCCAGGCTGGAGTGCAATGGCGAGATCCTATCTCACTACAGACTTGGCCTCCTGGGCTCAAGGGATCCTTCTGTTTCAGCTTCCAGAGTAGATGAGACTACAGGCACATTGCCACCACACCTGGCTAATTTTTGTATTTTGGGTGAAGACGAGGTCTCACTATGTTGCTCAGGCTGGAACATCTTAACATTTTTTTTTTCCCTCCTTTCTAGCCTATAGATGAGAGCAGCCAGATGAGTGACCTCCCTGTCAAAGTGACTCACACGGAAACTGGCAAGGTCTTATTCGGGCCAGAAGCACCCAAAGCAAGTCAGCTGGATGCTTGGTTGGAAATGAACCCTGGGTACGGCATGAAAGCAACATTAATGACAGTCATTTGGCCACCAAATCATTTAGATTTTGGTGATTCTTGTAAAGTTTTGAAACTAAAACACCATGGCCTTTGCTAGATGGTTGAAGTTGTTATCTGCATTTGTCATCTGAACATAGACCATGCCAGTTAAGTCATATGTGCCTTTATTATTTTATAATTTAAAGAACTAAGCCCTTTCCTCTTCCCCATTCCTTTTCCATAGTTATGAAGTTGCCCCTAGATCCGACAGTGAAGAGAGTGATTCTGATTATGAAGAAGAGGTAAGTATGCGTCTCTTTGGTAAGTTTGAAAGTTGGTAGAAGAGACTTCTCCCTGAATGTAGGCATTCCTGTGTCCTTTTGTCACTTCTTCTTCCAGTATTGGCCTCTGGGTAACAATTGTATTTGCAAAACTTTTATGGTAAATACCTAATGGTACTGTCATCTCTTGCGGGTAGCTGGCTGATGGAGAAACTGGGTGAAGTCTAAATTCATCTGGAGCCAAGAAATGGGAAACTGGCATGAACTTGGAGATGGTGAAATGGTCTTTGGGGAGAGCACTGAAGATGGACTACCTTCAGAAAGGCAATTCCATGCCTCCAAGTGGTTCACACTGAGAAGTAGCTGCCCAAAAGTTTCTGAAGCTGGCTGGGTCTTAGAGTCTATTTGCTATTTTAAGTCTGGAAACTTAGAAGAAAAGGACAACATGGGCTTAGTTTAATCAGTTTATTGATCCTCTTGATTTCTCTCTAAATGTGATGTTTGAATTTCTTGAATATACTTGTTACCAAAAAAAAAAAGCACATCACTTAGTCTCTTGGAAGAAATACTTCATATAACTGAACCTAAAATGAGACTTTTGAATCCTTTTAATAGAAATCAAGAAATAATAAAGATGTTTGTTAGATGAACTATGAAGTGTTTAATTTAACAATTACAAATAGAAGGATTTAAAAAATAGTTGATCTCCTTTATTAGAGCATTGTTGATATGTAGTCTTTAGATCTGATGCTTTCCAGAATGCTTGGCGTAAGTGCCAAGGACCAGGTAAAATAGCCTTACCAATAATAGCTTCCCAGGATCTCAAGACAATGGCTATTTTCCTTCTATTTTGTGGATGTGGAAGTTTTTTCTAAATTAATGTACCATGAGCACTTACTGCTTTTGTAAAGAAGAAAAATAATAAAAACTGCATTAAAAAATAGCCATTAAAAAGCAAATACTTTAGGGGACATCCTAATTTTTGTTTCCCCAGCTATTCTATCTCTGAGATATTCAAATGTTGGAAAATTCATTTTAAAATGTATCTTGTTTATGTGGATGAATGGGCCCATCAGTGACCCATTGGAAGAATATCTTTGAGTAAGAGGGCCAGAGAGGAGCGGAGATAAGATGAAGTAGGTTGCCTGACCAGCAGAAGCCTGTGTGAGAATGACAAGTACAGACAGTTAGGATGAGAATGAACTCTGACCAGGGTGACAGGAGACCTCAGAACTGTCTTGGGCCTGCCACAAGCAAGCCTGAATGATTTGTGGAGAGTCATGTTTCCTCTCAGCACTTCATTTCCTCACCTGGAAAGTGAAGGAGTTGCGCCCAGTCCTCAGTTTACTTCCTCCTTCTAAATGATCTATTATCATCATTTGGGTTTTTAGCCTTGATGGCATGTCAGTTAATATTTTGTCATTCAATAGTTATGGAAATCATGGTGCTCTTTAAACCCGCTTTTAAAGGAAATTCCACAGGGTTATCTAGAAAGATTTAGCCTTCAACACCAAGTGAGTGGTGGATAGAAGGAATGTAGATGCAGTTGAGAGTCGGGAGGTATTGAATCCTCTGCCAAGTTATTGACAGTTTTTGATCTCAGTACTCAGGAATGTGTGATGTAAACCAGTCACAGAAAGTAGCATGTGCTTACAAGCTACAAGTCCTCTGCAGTGGGGCCATCAAAGTCCCAGTGGCATTATCAGAGAGAGCACTTTTTTTTTTTTTTTTTTTGAGTTAGAGCCTCACTCTGTCGCCCAGACTGGAGTGCAGTGGCCGCTCCCGGCCACCGCAGCCTTGCCTGCTGGGCTCCAGTGATCCTTCCGCCTCAGCCTTCTGAGTAGCCGGAATTACAGGCATGCGCTACCACGCCTGGCTGATTTTTTGATTTATTGTAGAGATGAGGTCTCGCTGCCCAGGCGGGTCTCGAACCCACGGGCTCAGGCAATCCACTCACCTCAGCCTTCCAAAGGCGTGGGATTACAGGCTGAGCCACCAAGCCCGGCAAAGAGAGAGCACTTTTCTGAGAAAGATAATCCTAAAATCTCTAAAGTCTGCCTTTGGAGAGAAGGCTATAGAATGCTACTAAGTAAGTGAGAACAGATATGGTCTGTGTTCGAAAGCCACATAATGATATTTATCTTTCTGGTGTGATGTTTACATATTTATTCTTGGGAGCAAGTGTTCCAGGGGATCCCTGGAGGGTTCCTTTTGTTCTCCCATTCAGTGATTTCAACAGAGGTGGAAAGGTGTATTGCCTGATTTTAATAGATGTGAAAATTACTTCTTCCCTTAATTGTATGTACTTATTTATGAAGTTGGATACTAGTTTATCTCTTTTCAGAAAATGCCAATCATAGAGATTCTCTTGTTAAAATGTAATTTTCTTCATATCTTTGTTCCTTCTCCAGGATGAAGAAGAAGAGTCCAGTAGGCAGGAAACTGAAGAGAAAATACTTCTGGATCCAAATAGTGAAGAAGTTTCTGAGAAGGATGCCAAGCAGATCATTGAGTATGTATTTCTCCTAGTTTTTCCCTTGAAAATGCATTGCATAGGATGATGCGCATGAATCATCTTTTAATAAATTTTGTTTAAGGAAGGGAGCCAGCTTCATGTCATACTCTACTAGAAACTGCTTTAGAGGTCACCACTGAACTCTGGGTCCCCAGGTCCCAGGGTTGCATGGCACCCTTCCTCCTTTCCATCTTTCCTCCTTCCCTACCTCCCTCCCTCCCTTCTCTTGCTCTTCCTTCTCTCCCTCCTGAATCCCAACCTCCGGTTTAGGCTTACCCCTGGGCGTCACACCTGCCATCTACACTTCCATTCCAGATTGAACTAGTCAAACTTACCTCCCTAACTGGCTGCTTTGCTGCCTTTCCTGCCTCCCTTAATGGCCTCAGTACTCGCCAGGAAACTCAAGCAGCAGCAGTGTCTCTGTCCTTGCTGCCTTAGCCAAGTCAGCCACCAATGCCCACCTAGTTCTTCTCCCCATCCCACTCTGAGTGCCCCAGCTCTGCTTCTCACCTGTTCCTGAACCCTCTCTATCAGGGATTTGCGCATCTCTTTGCCTGTATATTGCTCTAGTATTAAAAGAAAAGTGTTGTGAACTACATGCAAAATAGGAAATTTTTAAAGATGAAGTTTTTTGAAAACCAGAGATAGATATCCTCATGTTTTCCATTTTTATTCCCTGGCTATCTGCCTCACTTTAGGGACCTTCCTTTTATTGATCTGCCCTGCTCTTTCACTGAAGGTTTTAAGAACCTCTTAATGGTCCCTCAGTGCCTGTAGAATAAACGACTGGTTCCTGAACCAGGAACAAAAGACAGAATCCTACCTTTCCTCCTTCCTTCTCCTTTAATGTTGTGTCTGGCCCTCTCCCCCTACCCTCCAGGCTTTAGCCAGTGTTCTAGGAATAGGAGGTACTTTGTATCCAACAGCCTAGGATGCTTCATGGCCAAGTGTTAATCTGCAGCTGCAGGGTTCATCCTCCTGTCTTTTAGGTGGAAGGGGCTTGCATTCAAGTCCTAGCTTGACTGCTTTTATGAGACCCAGACAAATAAAGTCACTTTTCTGAGTCTAAAATTCTCCATATGCATAAAATGGGAAGGAGAATAATAGTGTCTACTGCACTTAGTTTTTGTGAGGATCACAGCTAGTATATTTTAAATGCAAGGCATGTAGTGGGAGATAAGTAAACCATACTTTTTTGCAGCTATTTCAGATTCTCAGTTGATTTTTTTTTGAGTGAAATAAAATAATGCACGCACACATGCCTGTGTGTGATTCTCCACTTTTTCTCTCTTTCAGGACAGCTAAACAAGATGTAGATGATGAGTACAGTATGCAGTACAGTGCCAGAGGCTCCCAGTCCTACTACACTGTGGCTCACGCCATCTCGGAGAGGGTGGAGAAGCAGTCTGCCCTCCTCATCAATGGAACCTTGAAGCATTACCAGGTAATTGGCGTGGCTTGTATTTCTTTGGTGATTTAGAATCTTGTACCTAATTTCAACCGAGGTATGTCATGCTCATGTTGACTGATTCAGAGGTTTTGATGACAGTAAGAAGTCACTTATAATATTGAGGTTCTTCCTATTGTGCCTATTATCCTTCTTTTAGGGTACTTCCATGTTGCCATCTTTACTAGGGTGTACCATACCCATGCTCTCGTTTATGTTTTAAGATGAATTTTGTTTTAAGTAGATCTCTTCAAACTGGAAAACCCAGCCACATTCTATTAATGTAGGGAACATCAGTGACTCACCTTGAAGTAAACGAAGACTCTCTTGAAAAATTTTAGGTGTGGCTATAGTTTTATGCTATGTATTCAGCCTCCTAGGTGTAGCTGTCTACTACATTTATGCTCTTTTTGAAGACACCTTAAAGTTGTGAGCATCTGTGCTTTGATTAAAAACTAGGTGAATGCTTCATTTGACCTGTCTGGATTGAGACTATTCCTGTCTTCCACCTCCTACCACTTTGTGATGTTTCCCAAAGTGTGTTCCATGGAACATTTTTTCCCAAGAATTTTTCTTCAAAAAAATTTTTAAGTTTTTACAGTTTTGTGGTCAAATAAAGATAGGAAATACTATTAGATGTAACCAGGATTGCCATTTAATTTACTATCCCAAATTTGGATATTTGTGAGAGTGGGTAGAAGCTCTTAATGTTGAAAATAGACATAACCCTAAACTGTTTCAAGCCAACCAGACAAATGGTTACCCTAGCAGTGATCCCTCTTGGTAATCCACGAGGCATATCAGCACACTTATGACTCTGGAAAAATAAATGCCTAATCCATAATGTACATCAGGATCCTCCAGTAAAATAACTTGTTTAACGTTGTTTAACTTCATCTTTCCCAAATTTCTTTGCCTATCAAGCCCAGTCTTTATGTATCACCAATTAACACCCTGTAATACTGTGTCTTCTAGAATACACTTTAGGAAGTGCATGTTTTAGGCCCATGGTTCCCAAATGCTTTGTTATCAGATCCCCTCTTCACACTTAACGTTGGTACTGTGTCTGCTGCCCTTGCCTGGAGTGCAGAATGTGATGGCCACAGCACAGTATGCCTGTTTTGTGCTAAAGTGCCAGCAGCTTTTAACCCACCATTGCTTTTACATCCTCAGTGCAGATGCCAGTACAGGAAAAATGACACATAATACCTTAGTATTGTAAGGAAAACACTTTTGACCTTGTAGATCTTCTACAAAGGTCTTGGGGACCCCCAGGAGTTTCTAGCACATCCCCTGAGGATTATTACTTTGACCTTAGTAAGGTCTCATTTTCTCCAAAGTCCATGCAGCTTTTATGATATCCCGAGTGGTTTTCATCTTATTTGGCCTACCTGACTTAGATGTTAACTCATGGCATGTGTATAAACTTTCGTATATCTCTATTTGGGAAATCCAATTTTTGGATTATTCATAAATAAGTTTGAATGCCATGTTGATTTTCTTCTGCCATCCAACACCCTTGTAATCACTCTTCATCGCTTCCTTTTCAAACCTAACTCCTCCTACTTCCTTAGGTGAACCTATGCCTGTCCCTCACCTTGCTGCTCTAGATTCCCTGAGTGTGCCCTGCACTGTCTGTCTCTGGAATTTTGCCTCATGAGGTTTCTTCTTCCTGGAATCTGATCATCCTTATCTGCCTGATGCGATCTTTCCACATTTCTCACAAATCAGTTCAAACTGTGGTTCAAATCCTTCCCTGCATCTCTCCATGAATATGCTTTCTATCTTCTTGCTTCTTGACAGGTTTTCGTATCATTAATGTTTACTTAACCTTGCCATAGCTGAGGCCTTCCTTTCTGCTGCTTCCTGAAGAACCACATAAGCTTGGTTCCATATTCATCCTCCATTGAATTGGCTCTGCCAATTCCACCGCCTGGGAAAGTCCAAATCACTTCCCACAATTTTTGTTAATTTCTAGTCCTCTCTGCTGCTAATGTCTGCTTCTATTTTATCTAGAATTAATACAGGTGCAAAATTCAGCCCCTTTACTGATTGCATTAAAAAGAAAAAAAGATCCACTTGCACTGAGTAGCCAAAAGTTTCCTGTATTTACTTGACTTTTCTAAAAGCCAACTAAACTTGTCTAAAAGTCTAAAAGGTCTGGTTGCTTCAGGGTCACATTGCAGACAGACTGCTTCTCCTGTCTACCACTTTGTGGTTTACAATTATTTCCCCCTTCCCCTCTGTATTCTTTGCCCATTCTCTTGGAGACTCCTCCTATTTCTTTCAACTCTTGGTGTTCCTGTAGTCCTGCAAAATCCTTTAGGATTATTTGGAGTCTTGCATGGTACAAGCTACCTCAAGTGGCTTATGAAAGTATTTCTTCAAACCATTGTAGTACCACCCTAAGAAAACCCTAGTCAATAAAATTTTATACACATACACTGGCACTGTCAACCACGTCTTGGTTCATGTGTGTATGGCTCTTCATTGTTTCCTCTTTCATACAAGTCTCTGAAGGGAGACATGCTTCTTACAGTCCTTGGTATCCATCTGCTGTATCTCCTTGCATGGCCCTTTACATAGAATAGTAATTGAATAAATATTTTAAATAAATGAATCACTTGCTTTGTTCTTGCATAAAACAAATAATATTAACATTTCCCTAAGCATAACATCATTAGCAAGCTAAATTGACTTTAGCAAATATATATGTACATGATCCTAACATTTAAATCCAGCATCTGTGATAGGATAGTGGAAAGGAATTGGTGGGTGGGGGATGGAGGTATAACAATACTGCATTTTCTGTACTTTCTTTTGTGCTCAACGTTGGGAATTCAAAGCTGAATCCTTGGTGCAGTGCTTTTATACTTTAAAAATATGTTGACCATGTTTCCAGGCAGTCAGCTTCCAGTATGTGGCCTTTGGGGAGTACCCACATTGCAAAGTTTCCATGCCTGGAAACTTACTCTCTGCCAGGAAGAGAAATGTCCTCCTGTGTCTTAGCAGAGTGACTCTGGCTCCCCTGGTCACTCCACTTCCTCACTTAGGGCATCTCACTCTGGGGGTAGTCTATTCATTACCAAAAAGGCTGTTTCTAATGATCTGTGATCTGTGTGCCAAATCTGCCTTCTGGTTTGTTTGTCTTTAATCCTCACATTGGCTTTTTGTTCTTAGAGTGGTTGGATTAGATTTGGGTTTGGGCTTTCTTCATTTATAATAATTCTAGAATGTCATACACTGTGAAATGCTAAGTAAGGATGAGCAGCAAAGCTGCTTAAAATCCCACCAGTATGCTACAGCCCATCATTTCTAAATCTGATTAACACCCAGCACCTGCCAAGCAGCGGGGATGATTACAGGCTCATATTTTACATTCTTTTTGCGTTGGTGCTTCCTCCACTTTCCTAACTGTGGGAAACCCAACATATAGCACTGAGGAGTTAAGAAGTCACAGCCTCACTTGAGTTGTATTAGTATTAATTACCTGCACAGATCTTGGATAATTGAAGCAATTACTCTTCATTTCAGCTCCAGGGCCTGGAATGGATGGTTTCCCTGTATAATAACAATTTGAACGGAATCTTAGCTGATGAAATGGGGCTAGGAAAGACCATACAGACCATTGCACTCATCACTTATCTGATGGAGCACAAAAGACTCAATGGCCCCTATCTCATCATTGTTCCCCTTTCGTAAGTAAAAATCATTCATTCCACAGCCATCGTTCTGTGTGTCGCCAGCGTGCCCTATTAGCAGCTTGCCCTTGTTTCCGCTTAAGGCAGGATTGTAGCATGTAGCAGGATTACCAAGAGCATGTAATCTGGATTTAGGTTTTAATTTCCTATCCCTCCCCACCCTGGCCTTTCTGATTGGCTATTTAAGCACAGGGCCGAGTGATCATATCAGCTATTAGCATTGCTGTCTACACAGCTTGCATGCTGCATGGTGGGCCTCATTCATCATCACACTTCAAGTGGCTAACAGGGGAAAGGTGTTTGCATTTGTCTTTAAGGTTTCTTTGGTTTTTCCTTATTCCATTTCCAAAGGTTTTACACACACACACACACACACACACACACACACACACACACACACACTGGGGGTGCCAAAAAATGTGTACACATTTTAAGAGATGTTCGCCATAATGTCTGGGCGACAATGATAACCACTTTGAGCACCTCTTGTAATTATAGAAGTCAAATGTGACTTGCCCATTCATCTTATTGAGTATTACAATTTTAATATAGTTTTTTTCTTTCTTAAAATGTGTATTATACATTTTTTGGCACCTCTTTATGTGTAAATAAAGATTATACACTTTTTTTTTTGAGTAGAAGTTTCACTCTGTCGCCTAGGCTGGAGTACAGTGCACACTCACAGCCACTGCAGCCTCGACGTGCTGGGCTCAGGCGATCCTTCCACCTCAGCCTTCCAAGTAGCAAGAACTACAGGCACACACCACCATGCCCAGCTAATTTTTTGATTTATTGTAGAGATGAGATCTTGCCAAGTTACCCAGGCTGGTGTCGATCTCCTGGGCTCAGGCAATCCTCTCAACTCGGCCTCCCAAAGTGCTGGGATTATAGGTGTGAGCCATCGTGCCCGGCAGATTATGCACTCTTAAATCTTTCTTTATTGTATGTTTTAAAGTAAAACATAAGTCAAAGTCATAACTATGAATTTTTGTATTAAAATGACCTCAGCATATGCACTAAGGTTATGTTTCAGTAAGTTTGATGAGGAAGGACAGTCTTTGCTGTTTACCATTACATCCTCAGTGCTTCTCTCACTGGGTGTTCTTAGTAGGTCTTTAGTGGACACCCTTGAGTGAGGGAATAATGGTCCATAACCACCCTCCCTGGGAGTTCAGGGTTTCTGACTGTGGGTGTCAGGTTGCAGCTTTATTCACTGTGGTCTTGCTATAGATTGGTGCTGACACAACAAACTCACACCTTGAGTAAGAATAAGAATCTTGTTTTTGTATTTTCTTGAAATTTTGCCTAATAAAAACCATTTGTAGACCTTTTTATATGACGTATCTGTATCTATAATATTTAGCCATCTTTTGCATTTAATCTGTATTTTGTGTTTTCTTACTCAATGTTATGGTAACACTTTAAGGGTTTTTTTAAAAAGTCCTTCAATATTTCTTCTCCTGCTCCCTCTTGACAGATTTTTTTTTAATATTTTCATATGATTTGGTAATTTCTTTTTTCTGAGTTAACTTTTTTCTGAACTTACATGGCTGTTTCTAAAGATTCCCAAAACCACTCTGATAGCTGCTGTTTTTCAATACTATATTAAAATTTAGTTTTTTTCCACTCTGTATTTATATATGCTTTAATTTATTCTTAGGAGATTTTTTTTAATGAACCACAAACAAACTTGTCATGCTTTGCGGCAGCTAATTTCTAAGTTATCACCTATTCCCACACCTTTAAAATAAATATGTTGTTGAGATATTTTGTATTCTCTAGCCCCTTTCAAGGCGAGACATGAAAATGACTAAGAACATCTTTTAACTGCTGATTTTTATACAAATGTCTTTTTTCTGTACTTTTTTTTTGTTGTTCTATAGGACTCTATCTAACTGGACATATGAATTTGACAAATGGGCTCCTTCTGTGGTGAAAATTTCTTACAAGGTTTGGAATGCTGTATTTATATATAAATGTGGAAAAGCAAAAAATAGACCCTATTTTCTTCATTCCATATGCACATCTGTGAACTGTACTTGGTTGTAAAGTTTTGTCATGTACATCATGTACTAAACCGTGAGAGTTAATCATCCCAAGAAGATTACTGTAATAAACCATAATTACTTTCAGATAGTGAAATCCAGAAGAAAATTGTTAATTATCATATTGCAAGGTTTCTGATGAGAGTAATACAAATGACAAATATTGCACATTCTGTGTGCTGCTGACTGGCTTACTGTGGGCTGCTACTGGGCTGACTGTTCCTGCAAAGTCAGGCAATTACCCAGGCACCCGGGCTGCCTGCTGCACGCTCCCACAGAAATGGAGGCTTTCAACAGAGCAGCAGGTTCTCTACTACCACAAGGTCGCAGTTATTTCCTTTTCTCTGCCTGCTCCCCCATATGCGCCCTCCCCCCCCCACCCCCCCCGAAGTCTTGGGTGGGGAAACCTTCCTAGAAAGGTCTGAAAAATGTCAGGACATATGTGATTTAGCCAAGACTTCTTCATGAATAATGGATCAGTATATGATAATGTGAATATGTGCATTCCTCAGTCACATGTCTGGGCATCATTAAGCTACGAATAGTGAGAACTCATACGCATGTACTTCCATTGGGTAATAGAGATATTTTTCTTCCCATTCAGGGTACCCCTGCCATGCGTCGCTCCCTTGTCCCCCAGCTACGGAGTGGCAAATTCAATGTCCTCTTGACTACTTATGAGTACATTATAAAAGACAAGCACATTCTTGCAAAGGTATGTTTTTAAAACATTCTTTTTTTCTCTAATTATGGACCATTGCTGTAGAGCATGAAGTATTGCTCAAATTATACTCAGTAGTATAATTTAGTCATTAGATGGCTTGTTTCTTTTTTATTTTTCCAAAAGTCTAATACATTATATTTTGGACATTTGTTTTAATTTCATGCATGCAATTTGTGTGTGTGTGTGTGTGTGTGTGTGTGTGTGTGAGAGAGAGAGAGAGAGAGAGAGAGAGAGAGAGAGAGAGGGAGGGAGAGAGAGAGAGACTGATCCTGAGCCTCTTATCTAGCCTTTCATAGCTAATGAGTTTACATCTCTTAAAAAAATTCACCTGGGTTTCTTCTGCAACTCTTTTCTCTCCAACAGCCTTGAACATGCTCGGGAAAGAAATAATTGTTTTTGTTGCCCTGGGATATTGTCAGAGTAACTTCATTCCTCTTGTGCCTCTGTCTCTCCAAAGACAAGGAGACACCTCTCCATATGGTGTCTACCATATGAACATTTACCCGAGTTGCAGCTTTTGTGGTATTCCTGTTTTAGGTTTTTTCTGGTGAAATAATAGGCTATCATTGTTTCAGTTTCTCAGGACTGTTTCTGTGACTATTTATTCAGAGCTGAGAAAAAGTTGTCTCTATGACCTACATGTTTCCTAATTTGTATGTACTAAGTTGTCCTTTAGTCACAAACGAGAAATTTTCTTCCCATTGATATCATCTTGTCTCCTAATATGTTCATGTAGAATGATGGAAGCACTATCTTTCATAGAACAAATAATGAAAATACAAAAAAATTTTTAGTAACTTGTTTTACCTCATGGTGTTTTGAAAGTACTGTAATCTGAAACTTAGTTATGTCCAGAATTGAACAGAATCTCCATTTTGGGGTCCGTTCTATCTCTGCATTAAACCTTTGCTCTGGGAACTGAGACTTCCCTTCATGGCATCACAGAAAATAGCCTAAAGGAAATGTGTTCCCAGAGGAGGTTTAATAATTGAGATGGCACTGGCAATAATACTGTGTTCCTACTCATACTCAGAGATGACTTTGGCAGTGTCAAAAATGGTGTGTTTTCAATATTACTATGGGAATGTATTTGTACATTTGAGAGCGTTTTTCAAAAAAATTCATGTGTCTTCTGCATATGTATTTAAAAATTCATCGGAGACGCCTGGTAATGAGATGCATTGCTTTTATTTGTTACTGAAGAAATGGAGTTGTAGAAAGGGGTGGTAATTCTTTCCAAGTGGAAGACCTAATTAGTAGTAGACCCAATAACAAAAGCAAAGAGCTCTGATTCCTTGTTTATTATTTTATAAGCTAAATTAGGCAGAAAAGTAGATTTAGAACATTTATTTAAATACATGTTTGTCTGTGGGCCTCTTTTCATGCTATTGGTATGTCTTGGGCAGTTGATTGTACAACTTTAATTATCCTATTTTTTTTTTTTTTGAGTTGGAGTCTCACTCTGTCACCCAGACTGGAGTGCAGTGCATGCTCCCAACCACCGCAGCCTCGACCTGCTGAGCTCTGGCGATCCTTCCACCTCAGCCTTCCAAGTGGCCGGAACTACAGGCGCGCGCTACCATGCCCAGCTAATTTTTTATTTATTGTAGAGATGAGGTCTTGCCAACTTGCCCAGGTGGGTCTCGAACCCGCGGACTCAGGCAATTCACTCACCTCAGCCTCCCAAAGTGCAGGATTGCAGGCTGAGCCACCGAGCCCGGCTTTTAATTATCCTTAAACACTGTTCTTAGAGGTGGTGGAGGAAGGAAAAAAAAAATCTGGTAATTTTGTTAACCTGTAAATTCCAGCCTGATTGATGAGTTTATTCATTTTCCCCCAGCATGACTGGTGCTTCTAATGAGGAAGGCGAGGACTGTACAGAATACTTTTCTCATCTCTCTTCTCTCTCTAGGAGCTTTGCAGCAGGATCTGGGGACATCTGAGCAACAGATGTTTTTCTTGGCCAGTGCCACTGTTTTGTAGAGAATGGATAGGCTTAGTGGAACATTCCTTATTGTTCTCATTTTAAGAAACTGAGCAGTGTCTTAAGAGGGCTAAAGGGTGAGGCATGAGAGAGGAATGGATCTGCGTAGACTTAGGAAGGAGGATCATGCCCTAAGCATTCTGAACTTTTTAAGTGATAGTGATGTCGGAGGAGTATGTTGTATTTAATTTTGCACTCTTGGAATAAATGGAAGAATGACATTTTTGTACTACCCTCTCTGCCAGTGAGTATATAACCTTTCATTTTAGATAAAAGAGGTGTACTAGACCTAGCAGGTAAGATTTGTGTGTATTGAGGAAACCTGGTTATTAGACCTGATTTTTTTAAAGGAAGCAGGATGTCCAGATTTTTATGTGAAATATTCCAACTTTTAAATGTTAGCAACCAGTCCAAAGAAAACAAAACACTGAGCCAAGCCCTCAAGGTAGTAGCCAGCCAGTATAATAGAAAAGAAGGCATTAAGCCAAGAGTATCTTAGCTATAGATACCTGCTAATGTCATCTCAAAAAAATCAGTCATTGCCTTCTGCTTCAAGTAGACACCTATATTCTATGCCTACCATAAGCCGAGGCAGCCTGACTATGACATAGGGACAGCTGTCATGACGCAGTATTAATAGAAGGAGCATTGGATGGGGAGTTGTAGGATTCAGGCACAGGATCAACCGTTTCCTTCTGGACCCAAGTCTTCTTCTTTGTAAAAGGGTGATTTGGAATCCCATGATCTGTATAGAACATGGTTGCTTTAACATTCCATTATTACAAGATGTCTTACGTGATCTATCAGGCATGGAAAATAGTCTGTTTGTTGAGATTCTTTTATCTTAAGGAAAATCATACGGTGACATGTACAAAGTATGGATTTTTTGGTTTTCCACACCACCACTTGCCTGCAAGTACAAGGGAGAGATTGGTAGTCGTGTGACACTGCCAGAGGAGGGGGGAACGGGGGACACATAACACCACAAAGGGCACCTGATCCTAAACCAGGGGAAGTGAGGACCAATTGAAGGCCCAAACTTCACCTGCACATATATTACTTATGTACCCAATCCTGACTTGTAACCAACACCTTTATAATAAAATAAAGTAAAAAAAGAAAAGAAATAGTTGTATTTTCCTTTGTTTATTACATGCTGGTCCTTCCTCTTGTGTTTTAGATTCGGTGGAAATATATGATAGTGGATGAAGGCCACCGAATGAAGAATCATCACTGCAAACTGACTCAGGTCTTGAACACTCACTATGTGGCCCCCAGAAGGATCCTCTTGACTGGGACCCCGCTGCAGAATAAGCTCCCTGAACTCTGGGCCCTCCTCAACTTCCTCCTCCCCACAATTTTCAAGAGCTGCAGCACGTTTGAACAGTGGTTTAATGCTCCATTTGCCATGACTGGTGAAAGGGTACTGGTCTAACTTTTGTTTTTTCCACTGCATGACAATGAAATGAAATGAAAGGGCCTAAAGCTGAGAACATTACAGCCACAGAAAACTCACAGGGTGGTTTACAATGGCATTTATTTTATGAAGCCAGTCAGGGGGTAGACATGGTCTTGTTCCAGGGTTATTTTCCCCTCTTAAGAAAATAGACCTAGTGGTGCGTGGGGCATCCTAACCCCTTTGTCTTTTGCCAGCATGCTTGCCAGGCTACCAGAAAATGTTCTTGACCGTGGAATGCTTAACTGCACTGGGCCACAGGGACAAGGAACATGGGGGTATTTGTTGAATTAATTTTACTAGACCAAATCAACGAACTAAATGCAAGCTTTAAAACAAATCTTTTCCTTGTTATAAACTTGGACTTCCCTTTGAAGTATTTCCACATAAAGAGTTTGTGTGTAAAACAGAACTAGTTTACTCTAATTTTTTGCACACTGTTTTTTCAGCTTTTAGAATGAATTTCAGTTTGCCGTGTATATACAGACCCCTCCTGGAGTAGCCACTTTCAAATTTCTTATTACCATTCCTTCAGCTGTTTTCTCTTAGAGCTCACTTATGAAAGGAAGACATGGGCCATTGCAAGAAAAAAAACGGGCACATGTCATTTTGATTAGTGGTTCCTTAATTATAGGAATGCAAAGCTACAAATGCTTTAGGAAAATTTATGTTTAAGCTATCTATCCCTTTCATTGTGAGGTACTTCATAGGCACATTTGCCATTTGTCAGTAGTTAAGTCATTGGCTTGCCCATTTGTAGAAAGTAGTGGCCCGCCAGAGGTTAATAGGAGAAGAAGAGAGAGAAAGCAGGGAATTTTATAACTAGGATTAAACTTGAACCAGATCAGGGCTGAGAAAAGGAAGGAGTTAAGGTAGAGACACTTGGAGATCCACCAGCGTACACTGGATCTACTCTTGTTCTTCCTCTTTTTGTGTTCAAGCCCTTGTTGTCTCTATGTGTTTCTGTGTCTTAGGCAACGAAAGTGAAGGGCCTAACTTAAGGCTTCAACATTAAGTAGGAACACATTCACTATTGCCCCTTTTCTTCTGTTCTTTCTTCACTCAGCCTTTATTGCCAATCATACTCCACAACATTTGGGGCTTTTAACACTGCTGATGTAAAACTGGTGACCTCTGGGCTCTTTTCCTCAGAACTCAGCATTAAGGCAAAGTTACCTATCTAGACACCATTTTATGACCTCTTGGTAGACAGGTGGGAAGAGAATTCAGAGGTGTACATGACAGGCATAAACCTGGCTGTAATTCACATAAAATTTCAAGCGTGCATTGGGACATAAGTGTTACATAAAGCTTTGTTACATGAAACACCCTTTTATACAAAAAAAAAAAAAAAAAAATTCATGTAAGTTTCTCTTGTAGGTGGACTTAAATGAAGAAGAAACTATATTGATTATCAGGCGTTTGCATAAAGTGTTAAGACCATTTTTACTGAGGAGACTGAAGAAAGAAGTGGAATCCCAGCTTCCAGAAAAAGTATGTTACCAATTCAAAAGTCTTTATTTTTTTCTCTTGCAGATATATTTGAAGTATATGACCATGAAATTGTGTTTCTAAAACATCAGGCTCATATTGTAGTTATTGGCATCTTGAAAATTTCTTAAAGTGCTTTTTTGTTTGATAGGGCTAGAGAGAAAAGGGAAATTACACACTTTCGGCCTGATTTCCAAAAGCAGATTTTATAAAATTTTCAAATTCGTTGTCTCATTACATTTTAATTTCACACTTCTTTCTTTAAGTTACTGACCTCACTGAGTTCCCTCTTGCAGGCACTACAGAATTGTTCTGCTTGTAAGTTAAGTAAGGATTTGACTTTGGGACTTGTATCATTATTGAAGGACATAGTAAACATGTCTAGATTTCCTGGACGTTTACTCAATATTTGATGTTTGTGATGTTACCACTCTGATAGTAAGTCAGATAGAGTTACTGCAAATTACAGAAACATCACCTAGTTATTCTGGGACATGATTTTTGTCCCACACCATGGAAATTAAGTTCCTGTGAACATTTTAAGCAAGTATTTTTCAGGTTGCTTTTTTGGAAACTGCATTTTCAGTGCTTTCGAATATTTTTTGGGCTCTTAGAACCGTGTTTTGGAGTTGAATCTGGGTATTAGTTTAATATGTTTATAATCAAATTTTAGAATCACATACATTTGAAGTCTAGGTTTTATTCTTTTAAAGATAACTTAGAATTGCATACTATTTGTCGCATGAGATATTTTGATTTGAGTTTTTTCTTTAGAAGAGCCAATTCTGAAATGTCTTATTTTTGCATGATTGTGGTTTTTTCTGGGTAATGTCTCTATTTTCGGACAGATTGGTTCATCCTGTTCATCTTTAAGTAGGAGTTGGCAAGATGGTATACAAAGTTGATCAGTTTGCTAAGAGAGAATTTTATTCCCTAATCCTTTATATGTTAACAATTGGGAAAAATATTAAAAATAAAAATGGTTTTTATACCATATATATTTCTGTGAACATCTAAATATTTAAGTATTTTACTTTGCTGGTGAATGCATCTTGAGTGCTGACTGATATTGATATTCCCTTTGACTTTCTATGGCCTGGGCCTTTGGGTAACAACTTTTCAGTTCAAGATGGAGTTTAGTTACTGAACAGCTAAACTAGTCAATGAGTATGGTGGCTATGTGGTTACCTTGAACTACTTCTGAACATACTGTTACGGCAAGTTATAGAGATGGAATGTTGAGAATTTTAATTTGTTCTATAGTTTTTTTCTTTAGAAGAGGTAACAAATAAAATGCAATTAACTGAAGCCCTTCATTTATTCATTTCATAAAACTTCTTAATCTTGTTTATTTATTTCCATGACTGGCTAATATAGATAGATTTTGAAAACATACTACAATTGAAAGTAGATTTTGTTTAAGAAAATCCATTGTAGGAAAATCCGAAGTTTTGCAGCATAAGGATCATGTGGTGATTAGCTACATCACAAAAGAATTATTTGCTGTATGAGAGCTTCCTGAGTACTCTTGAGGATGATAAATATTTTTTAAAAATATATTTTCACTCAGGTTGTCAAGAGTATATCTTCTGCATAAAGTTTACTTATACTCATTAACACCCAGAGTATTATAGTTGAGGTGTGTGAAATACTACGTGTGTGTGGTATTATCTATGGATACTTTTATAGGTATCTATACCTTTAAAGGTAACCATGTTACCTTTTTCTGGGGACAACTTGGTGAAATCACAGGCAGTGTTTATCAGAGTAGTCAATGGATCCCTACCATGTTCTCCGTCTCTCACTGTCTGAACTGGCAAGTTAATTAACCCAAATGGGTCTTAGTGTTCTCATCAGCGAACTGGAAAATAAATGATATCTGGCTCATAGAACTGCTTTGAGGATTAGATGGATGTAGGGCTCATAATACTATGTCTCACATGTGGTAAGTGCCCAACTAGTGAGAGGTACTTCTACCATATTCCATATTTTCTTCTCATGTTTCTATCATATTCCTTATTTTCTTCTCGTGTTTCTGTTTCTATCATTAATGGAAATTCCATCTTCCTATTCACTTCAAGTTTTCTCTCACTCTTCTTTTGTCTTTGCTATACTTTCTGTAGCCCTCCCACATCTCTGTCCCCCTAAATCTCTCAAAGGGTTTGTGTATGTGGCTGTCGTTGATGTGGCTTGGCCAATGTTCATTTTCTGCTTCCTCTGCCTTTTTAGGATGTTTTATTTTTTACCTGGGGAAGATTGGAAATTTAAGGATCATCCTTGGGTGTAAGGAGGCTTCTTCTGCTACCACCTGCTTATAGCCACAAACAACATATGTCTTACTCAACCTGTATAAAAAAATCCAGGAGTGAATTATGGCAGATGGCAGGAAAAGGCTAAATACTTTTGTAGCAGTAATTCTCAAATGTTTTCATGAAAAAAAGAATAAGTGCTGGACGCAGTAGCTCATATCTATAATCCCAGCACTTTGGGAGGCCAAGATGAAAGGATTGCCTGAACCCACATGTTCAAGACCAGCCTGGGTAACTTGGCAAGACCTCATCTCTACAATAAATCAAAAAATTAGCCATGGTGGCACATGCCTGTAGTTCCAACTACTGGGAAGGCTGAGGCAGAAGAATCACCTGAGCCTGGGGGACAGAGTGAGACTCCAATTCCAAAAAAAAAAAAAAAAAAAGTTAGGAAAGTATTCTATTTTGTTGTTAAATGTACATGTAGCAAAATTCACTTCTTTTGGCATATAGATCTATGAGTTCTGACAAATGCATTGAGTTATGTTAACCATGCTCACAACCAAAATACAGAACAATCCCAACACCCACCCCTCCAAAAAAATTCCTTAACAGTGTCCCTTTTTAGTCAAAACTTACCTCTATTCTTAGCCTCGTGTGGGCTACTAATCCTCATGTGGTTCTCCATCCGTATTTCTTTGCCCTTTCCAGAATGTCATATAAATGGAATCAGACGTAACCTTTTGCATCTGGTTTCTTTCATTCAGAATAATATGTTTTAGATTCATGCAAGTTATTGCATGTATCAATAGTTGGTTTATTTTCATTGTTGAATAGAATGTTATTATACAAATGCACCACAGTTTGTTTATCTACTTAGTTAAGTGACATTTGGGTCGTTTCTGGGTTTTGACAATTATAAATCGAGCTGCTATAAACATTGGTACAGGTTTGTGTGAGAACATAGGTTTTTGTCTCATTTGAGTAAACACCAAAGCATATAACTGCTTGGTCATATGGTCGATGTATACATAGATGTATAAGAAATGTCTGCACTAGTTTTTAGACTGTCTGAACTACTTGGTAGTCCCACCAGCAATAAGGGAGGGGGGGTACTAAAAAAATCTATGCACATTTTTAAGACATGTTATCTATATATTACTTTCCGAAGTTGAATCAAATTACATTAGCAATGTGTAGTATGATGTTCACTCAACAGTGCTTCCACCATTTTATTTGACTGTCCTGCATGGTGACGCTAGCATTCAATTAATGCCATCTTTTGAGTAACATCGTCCTTAAAATGTGTATACATATTTTTGGTACCCCCTGTGTATGACCATTCTACTTCTTCCACATTCTCATCAGTACATGGTACTGTCCATTTTCAACATTTTTACCATTTCAGTAGGCATGTAGTGGTATCTTGTAGCTTTGATTTGCGTTTCTCTAATGCCTAGTGGTATCCAACAACTTTTCATGTATTTCCTCAGGTAAAACTAAAGCATGTATATAAAGGCCACAGTTTGATGAATGCAGTTCTACTGCAGAGGAAAATTAGTTTTAATATTAGTCTAGTGAAACACCTAATGAGCAAGGGAATGTGCCGCCCCCCACCCCCAACCCCTATCACCAAACTGTTGGCATAAAATCCATTCCTTGCCCTCAGGAAAGAATGCCAAATAGAAAAGAGGTTATATTAAAAAAAACTTATGCTAAATGAAAATTGATTTTTTGATTTAGCTCCCATTTAAGGTTGTCTGTGTTGACTCTTTTTTTTGTTAACTCATATCATCAAGAACCAACTATACTTGTAATTGGCTGTGTATATATTGATGTCTAAATATGCTAAAATGTGTATATAATGCCCAAGGTTAATTAGAGGTTGACCTACCTAAAATCAATCCTGATTTTTATATAATTTGTGTAAAACACCAAAAATACTTTGCTTAGATGGGTAATTTGTATATTTACCATATCAATGTCTGGAATGCTTAGTATATTTAATCATTACTTTTGTTCCTTTGTCATACTTTAGATTCCAAAACCCGGGGCTTTCGTAAATTGAAACATATTGTTTAAAAAATCTCAGTTCACAACGTGGTGATATATCATACACAGTATGTTCCAATAATACATCCTGTTAGAAGGGAAATTATAAATGAAGACTAATATTCAGGCAAAAACTATGAATAAAGCTCAAATACTTCTACAAGGTTATAGGAGAAGAGACTCTGGACTATTATGAGGGTGGACCCCCCCCCCAGAAAACCAGAATTATCTTTTGGAGGGTGGGTCTCTTGTACAGGCTTCCCCCACTAGGTAAGTATTCTAGGAACCCATTGGCATCAGTGTTCCAGCTAGCATTGCTATGAGAGGCTGCATTCAGCTTCAGCGAATTTTTTTTTTAGAGATCTTTTAATGCATTTGCCCATTTCATGATGAGTGATTTACCAGCGTGCCTGCCCACTCTGCACTGTGTTCAGCATTTTTTTGACCCAAAATGGCATGACCCCTGTCCCTACCCTCCCTATTCACCCGATTCTGCACTGAGCAGCTTTTTTTGGTTCCCTGGATGAAAAAAGTCCTCAAAAGGAAACGTTTTACTATTGTGGAAGAGGTGAAACAAACAAATACACACACACAAAAATGGCAGAAGCACTAAAAGGTGTCAAAATTGATGCGTTCAAACACTAGTTTGAGCAGTGGGAAAACTGTCTCTATAGGTGTATTGCATCAAACAGAGAATATTTTGGTGTTGGAAATTTAAGCATGTAAGAATAAATACACAATTTCTGTAAGTGAATTTTGGATTTGGGGGGGTCCCACCTTGTATAATTGCCCAATTTGCCTACTTGGAGGGACCAATTAGGTCATTTACTAACATAAGAAACCTTATGGCAATAATTACCAGGTACATGAGGTCAGCACCTCAGTTTTACAGACAATGACTTCAGCAGCTCTCACAAGACTAACTTATTGGGAGAATCATCCCTGTTAAGATTTCAGAATTTTTGGGCAACCCCCTCGGGTCCCCTCCCACTGTGGGAGGCTTTCTGTCCTCTCAATAAATCCTACTTTAAAAAAAATTTCACAAATTTCATTTGCTGTAGCACCAGTATATTTTGAGGAGCTTTCACATTAATTCTCTAAACAGGTGCCATCACATTTTTGGGGGGAATGAACTTATACCCGACAGAGTTGAAGCATGATTATTATAAAAAACTCCACTGGCCTTCACTGTTGGTCAATGTGTCTACTTCAGAGTTGTTCAGTCCGTCCCTTTTCTTAACCTGTACCTATGGACTGACTGTTCTGTGCATTGTACTGCATTCAGACTGGGTGGAATGTGCAGGGGCTTCCCCAGCAATGCGAGACAAGTGTGAGAGGTCAGCAGTCTTGGCTATGGAGATGAGATCTACTCACACTCTATAACAGTTTGGCAATGAAGGCAACATCATATAGCTCATCAGAATGAGTGACCTAGTCAACACTCAGCTTTTTTAAGGCAGAGGTCTCCAGGGTGCACACATGGATGTGTTGTGAGAGGGGTGCTTACTAGTAATCTACTGGGAGCGCAGGATGACATTAGACCAACAGTGTATATTTGTTTTTCTCTTAAATATTAAAAAACCCTTTATTAATATTTACCATAAAGATTGGCACCAGTACCCACGTGTAGGTATGTATGTATGTCAGAAAGTCGGTCATGTGCCAGGAATAGACTGTATAGGTTATCCCCAGGGGAAGCATGAGAGAGGACCTTCATCACCCAGAGCATCTGACAGCCCATTCATTCTTTCCACCTGGTTCATTTACTTTCTACCTGTGGTGAGGTATTATGCGTTTCTCTGTACCCAGATAAGGGGATTTAGTATGATCTGATTGTAACTGAACTAACACCTCTGGTCCCTCGAAGGGCTTAAAAGGATTCTTCAAAGGAGTACAGGTTGAAAACAAGGTGAATCATGTAAGCATAGAAGAACAAAGGAGAAAAGGCCATCCCGCCTCTTCTCTCATTTCTAACATGGGTTTTCATCAGCTGCACCATGGAGTAATTGGCTTGGAATTGGCCAAAAGTACTAGGTATCACCAAATTGGTACCTTGAAATGTGCATGTAAATCAACTGCCTTTAACATTTACCCATGTCCCAAAATAAACGTGTATCTTGAGACATTAATATTAGTGCACACATATAGTAATTTGTAAATAAGTATACAGACATATATTGGGAAAATATGCTTTAGCATGTCTTCCTGATAAAGGAATGCCATCCAGAAAGCTTACTGACCAACTTTGTTTGAGAAAAATGAAAGGGAAAGTTACGTTGGCTGATAGGGGAAGATGTTATAAAGAGCCCTCAAGGTAGAATAGGTTTTAGAAAGGGATGCCAAGACTAAAGACATCCTAGCCCTGGAGAAAAGTATGAAAACAAACCAAACAGCTTGGAGTTGTTTGGGAAGTTTCCAGGAGCAAATATACAATATAGCTGTGAAGCTTATGACAATGATTTTGATCATGTATATCAAACCAGCTTCTATTATCCTCTTATCGTGTGAGAAGGGAGCCTTCGCCTCCCAAGAGCAGCTGTCAGATCCTGGAGAGCAGCTTGCCTCTCTGCTGGTTGACCACTTTGAGGATACTTTGCATCTCTGTCTCCATGACATCGTCATGTATACCTCCTGCTTTCCAAACTCCTTTACCTCCAACCCTTAGCAGCAGCTGGCTGATGGGGCGTGGGTTGAGGGTTCTGTCCCTCATTCTGAATGTGCCATGCACTAATACACAAGTGTCAGCCATTCCTTCTGCATTCAAGAAGGTTTGAACCAACCAGCAGGGAGGCTCAGGTGGGGGTGAACCTTGGCAGATCTAGGAAACCTGAAAGTCTCCTTGGTCAATCTCAGCATGGAGCTTAAAAGGGTAGACTCTGTTTCAAATCCACTGAATAGCTGTAACATTTTGGGCCAATAGCTAAACCTCTCTAATGCTCAGATTCCTTATCTGTAAAATGAGATTAACTGACTATCCCAATAGAGTTCTTGTGTGGATTGAATGAGAAGAGGAATATAAAGCGCTTGCACAGGGCCTGGTACATAGAAAGAGGTCAATAATATTTGTCCTTGAAGTCATTTTTGTCATTATACTTGTTAAGTCTGAAGTTGTTTAATCTTTTTCTTCACCATTATCAAATTTTGCTGAGAATTAGCAGCTCTTGAAAGAAATAGGATAGTGGAAATCATTTCACAATGTATGAGTATCTCAAAACATTACATTGTATACCTTAAATATATACAATTTTTGTTTGTCACTTATACCTCAGTGAAGCTAAAAAAAATGAGATATTTATTTATTTACTTACTTACTTAATTTATTTTAGTCAGGGTTTCACTCTGTTGCTCACACCAGAGTTCAGTGGATGATCATGGCTTACTGCAGCCTCGATTTTCTGGACTCAAGCAGTCCTCCCTCCTCAGCCTCCCAAGTAACTGAGACTACATGCATGCACCACCGTTCCTGGCTAATGCTTTTATTTTTTGTAGAGATGAGGCTTAGCTATATTGCTTAGGCTAGAATCAAACTGCTGGGCTCAAGTAGTCCTCTCACCTCATCTTCCCAAAGTGCTGGGATTACAGGCATGAGCCACAATACCTGGCCAATTAGCAATTTTTTAAAAAGTAAAAGGAGAAATTCTTTAAACATATAACATGATCAGATGTCTGAAACACAAAGCCCACACTAAATGCAAACTTCTTTATTGAACTTGGAGATTTTTTTTTCCATGCTGACCAAGAAAGTCATTAAAAACATATTTCTGGTGAGTTACTTGCTCTTCTGAACTTTTCTGCAAAAGAGCAAGTCTTTCTCTAATTTGATCTGATGCATCAAAACAAGTGGCCAAAGACTATTAATTGTGGTTCTATCTGACCTGACAGGTTCCTTCCAAAGCAACAATTGAATGAATATTCAACTTCTCTTCATCTGTGACCTTCTCTCCCTGACTTTCAGAACTGAAAACAACCCGATCATTTTAAATCAGTTTATTAAACATTAGTCAGTTTGCTGATTTACTTTTAATCACTTTCTGTATATTTCTTGGCATTAATCTGACATTTATGAAAATTGCACATTTGTATCCTTGGGGTTTTTTTAATAAAGAAAAACAATAATAGAAAACAGTCAAGGCGGATTTTGTGCGTTAATAGTATGACAAAACATTGCAGGTGTGCAAAAAGCCCTGTGCACATGAATTCCCTTTAACTGTTTTAAGTTGAATTTTTACAGTATTTCAACTGGAAGCACAGGAGACTTTGGCTTCTTGTGGATGGTCGGAAGGTTATGTTCAGTTGTGGATTAATTCCTCTCCTCCACGTGTTGTCCTCACTAAGTCACTTCTCAAGAGCAGAGGTTAATGTTAGTAACCCTAGGGATGTTATAAATCTCACTTTAAGACTAGTATTGGGCCGGGCACGGTGGCTCAGCCTGTAATCCCAGCACTTCAGGAAGCCGAGGCGAGAGGATTGCCTGAGCCCAGGGATTCGAGACCAAGCTTGGGCAACAGGTGAGCCCTCATCTCTAAAATAAATCACAAAAATTAGCCGGATGTGGTGGCATGCGTCTGTAGTTCTAGCTACTTGGAAGGCTGAGGTGGAAGGATAGCCTGAACCCAGCAGATCGAGGCTGTGGTGACCATGAGCATGCCACTGCACTCCAGCCTGGGTGACAAAGTGAGACTCCAACTCAAAAAAAAAAAGACTAGGATTGGGAATAGCCACATGTGATCATTTAAAAATTGTTTTACAAAGAAAATCATAAGAAACTAGTCACTTACTGCTTTTACTAATCATACTTTACTGTTCATATGAAAGGGCATATAATTGGAAAGCAGATGATATTAAAGTACCCTATATTGAGCATTTTAAAATTTGAATTGTTTAGAAGCCATTCTCTCTGCCAAGTTTGAAACCCAGTCAAGAAATTTCAGAAAACGTAAGTGTAGCTTCAATTACATATAACCTTTCGAAAGTCCCACCAGCATAGTAATATCTTTCTTGATCACCCCTATCCCACTCCCCACTCCATGAATCCTAGAAGAGGAAAGAAAGATACCTTCATGCTTCCAGGAGTGTCACTAACTCAACAGTCTTCTTAGAACAGGCGCTTTCTCTCCAGTGCTCTTGCCTACTTACTGTTTTCTTTTCCCCAGGTGGAATATGTGATCAAGTGTGACATGTCAGCTCTGCAGAAGATTCTGTATCGCCACATGCAAGCCAAGGGGATCCTTCTCACAGACGGTTCGGAGAAAGATAAGAAGGTATGTTGTGGAAGATGATGCAAATTAAGGTGCTGTGGTGTGTCTTCTCATGGCTGTTAACGCTGGTTTGTTAAAGTAAATTAGTGGGGCTCTTTTGTAGCTACTGTAGCTGCCAAAGAAAATCTCTCATTCTCTTAACTGCATTGGGGCAGGGAGAAAAAAGGAATATGTTCATATAACCAGAATGGTTAACTCTGATCATGTCAATTCTGCAGCAAATATATTCTGCTTAAGTGTGAGGTGGCATTTTTAGAAGGTTTTAAAAACCAGTTTCACAGCCGGGCCCAGTGGCTCAGCCTGTAATCCCACGCCTTGGGAGGCTGAGGTGAGTGAACTGCCTGAGCCTGTGGGTTTGAGACCCGCCTAGGCAACTTGGTGAGACTCATCTCTACAATAAATCAAAAAATGAGCCAGGTGTGGTAGCACACGCCTGTAGTTCCAGCTACTTGGAAGGCTGAGGCAGAAGGATCGCTGGAGCCCATCAGGTCGAGGCTGTGGTGGCCGGGAGTGGCCACTACACTCCAGTCTGGGCTACAAAGTGAGACTCCAACTCAAAACAAAAACCAGTTTCACCCCTTGGACATCCATTCTGTGCTTCTGTCTTCCAGAATCCTAGGAAGTAGACAATCATGCCACAAAGCCATCAACCGGACATAATTCCTTAAGGTTTATTTTTTGGGTAGGATAAGTTAATCATGAGAAAGATGTTATATCAAACTCAGAAACTGCTATATAATTAAAGGAGCTTTGAACCACAAGGTGTATAGGTTACTGAGAAGACCTATGGCCCTTTGTCCTTTCTATAAGAAGCCTAGTTTTTAAAAATTAGAAATGTATGATCAATTAGTAAATTGTTCAGTTTGTCCCTTTTCATTTGTCCTTAGGGGAAAGGAGGGGCTAAGACACTTATGAACACTATCATGCAGTTGAGAAAAATCTGCAATCATCCTTATATGTTTCAGCACATTGAGGTAAGTCTGTGTTGTGTGTCTTGATCCTGATTGTGCTAATTATACTAATGCTAGTTTAAAAAAAAAAACAAGATACAGAAAACGAAAAACAAACAGGTGCTTAAAACATGTCTGTGAAAGTTGAAGTGGAATGATCTGATAGCTCCAAACACACAATTAACAAACATGAGTTTCCTGGTTATGGGTTCACATTGGCACCAAGCATTTGAGCATATGGAATTTTATAACCAAGAGTTTAAAGTGGTGAGACAGTGTAAGCAATGGCTCATTATGTGGCCTTGGGAAAGTACTGTGAATTACCTTGTTATGGTGGGAGCTCTGAAATTGAAGATAATGATAACTACATTCAGCTTCTTCAGAAGGATGCTGTGACAAATATTAAAATAATGTATTTGTAACTGCTAAAGAGAAAGATGTCCTTAGATATTTTCTTTGTAAAATACACTGGCTTTAGTCTGTTACTTTGGTTTGTATTTTTTCTTTCTTGATTCTGTCATGACAAATCTGTACTTTTAATCCTGATGCTCAGGTCTCTAGGAAGCTATTTTTAGGGGAGAGGACATTTTCCAGCCTGTTCACTGCATGTGAATAAGTTTCCTAAATTGACAGTGTTTCACCCCAGTAGGAGCAATTGACTGGAGTAGGAGTGAAAAGGAGCCACAATTGTAGTCTCCCATTTTTCAGTGTTGCTGCTGAAGCAAATGGTACTGGTGGCAATTATTTCCCAGGACAGTACCTACTTGCTACTGCAAAATGGACAGGAAACAGAGAAAATCACTGCAGGACTCCAATGTCTGCACCAATTTATTTGAAAAATAAATAGGAACTTACGGAAAATTAAGACTTAATCACAGAATAAAAATTGAGTTGAAATAGTCTTGATGTTGAATTTATTTTTTCTCTCCCTTATATTTGACAGATGCACTTGTTAGTTCAGTGTATTGCACACCCTATGCCTATACTAGAATCCTGTACAAACAGTGCTGGGGAATTGGAAAGATTCCTGATGCTGCTTTTAAGCAAAAGCAAGTCCATAGGAGAACATATCTAGAGAAATTGAGTATCCACACCCATAGGGGAGAGTATCCATAGACAAAGTGGAAAGTATCTCTAGTCACAGGGGAGACTGTGGACATAGGGACAGTACCCATAGACATTGGGGAGAGTATTCATAGACACAGGAGAGAGTATCCGTAGACATACTCTCTGTATAGACATAGAGGAGACAGTATCCATTGAAATTGGGGAGAGTAGTAATGGACATTGGGGAAAGTATTCATAGACATCAGGGAGAGTATTCATAGACATATGGAAGGAGTATTTATAGAAATATGATAGATTATTTATAGACATAGAGGGGAGTATTCATAGACATCACGAAGAATATCCATAGACATAGGGGAGAGTATTTATAGACATAGAGGATAGTGTGCATACACATAGGGAAGAGTATCTGTAGACATTTGAGAGAGAATTCATAGACATCATGGAGAGTATCCATAGACAAGGGGAGAGTATTTATAGAAATAGGAAAGAATATATATAGACATGGGGGAGTATGCATAGACATAGTGAAGAATATCCATAGATATTGGAGAGAGTATCCATAGACATCAAGAAGAGTATCTATAGACGTGGGGGGTGTTTATAGAAATAGGGGAGAGTATTTATAGACATAGAAGGGAGTATCCACAGACCTAGGGGAAAGTATCCATAGATGTAAGGAAGAGTATTTATAGAGGAGAGTATTCATAGACATTGGAGAGAGTAGCAATAGACACAGGGAAAGTATTCATAGTCATAGGGGAAAATATCTATAGCCATAGAATAGACTCTCTAGGTGTAGGGGAGAGTACGTATAGACATGGGAAAAAATATCCATAGACCATGGGGAAGGTACCCATAGACATAGCAGAGAGTATCCATAGACATCGAGAGGAGTATTCATAAAAATAGTGAGGAGTATTCATAAGCATATGGGGAAGTATTTATAGACATGGGGGAATATCTATAGATGTAGGGCAGAGTATCCGTAGACATAGGATATGGAAAGAGTATTCATACACACGGAGGAGAGACATATAGTTATTGGCAAATCTCTTGACAGTTATTGATCAGAGACAGTGTGTGCAACTGCCTTTGCTGCTTTTTGTTTGTCATACACCTTTGTTCATATTAAATCATGCCAGAAGCTCAGTCTCAAAGTTGGTCTCACTGCCTCCCTGGGGATCTTCAAACTAGAGAAATGAAAACAGTATTTTTAAAATGAGGCTGATACCCAATTTCATCACCATCCATGTATACCTCCCATCTCTTTGGTCTTCACAACCCTGCTTGGAGACAGGGACGAAATCTAATGGGGAGCATAGGCATGGTTTAATGAGTGGAGTTGGGGTCTTGGTCATTGCCCATCCCATTCATTTTGCCTCAAAGCAGCATTCTGAGAGGCTGGAACCTACTGTAAATGAAGAGTATAACTGAGTAGAGTGGAGCCCAAAGGAAAACATCTGGTCCCCTTAGAGGGAAAGCTGCAGCAGTCTAGGGAGGAGGGAAAATAGAAAAGGGACACAGCTGGTGGCTAATGTGAAGGGGTGACTTGCTTTCCATCCCCATGAATCATCTCCATTCCCATAAAATTGGAATGGAGAGATCACATGGATAACAGTCATATATGAGGAGGGACACATACATACAAAACAAGCAATTTATTCTTACATGTTTATATTTCAGTCACCTTCAAAGTACTCTACGTTTGATGCAGTATACCTATCGAGTCTCTTTTTCCACTGCTGAAAGCATTTTTGAACTTGTCGATTTTGATGCCTTATTTTAGTGCTTCTGCCATTTTTTTGTTTCACCTCTTCCACATCGGCAAAACATTTTCCTTTGAGGACTTTTTTCACCTCGGGGAACAAGAAAAGTCTCTCAAGTCAAGATCAAGTGAATAAGGAGGGTAGGACACAAGCATGATGCTGTTTTTGGTAAAAGCAAGCAAACAACAATTTAAAAAACTGCTGAACACTCAGGGTGGTGTGGGCAGGTGTACTAGTAAATCGTCTATCATGAAATGGGCAAATGCAGCCAGGCTCGGTGGCTCAGCTTGTAGTTCCTGCGCCTTGGGAGGCTGAGGTAAGTGGATTGCCTCAGCCTGCAGGTTCAAGACCCTCCTGGGCAACTTGGTGAGACCTCATCTCTACAATAAATAAATAAATAAAATTAGCCGGGTGTGGTAGCACGCACCTGTAGTTCCAGCTACTTGGAAGGCTGAGGCGGAAGGATCGCCACAGCCCAGCAGGTCGAGGCTGCGGTGGCCAGTCTGGGCGACAGAGTGAGACTCCAACTAAAAAAAAAAAAAAAAAGAAAAAAAGAAAAAAAAATTAAATGGGCAAATGCATTGAGAGAATCTCAAAAAAAAATTCACCAAAGCCGGATACAGCCTCATACAACAGCACTAGCTGGTACAAAGGGCCCGCCCTTCAAAATAATTCCATTTTGGGGAGTCCCCCCTCATATCTCTCCCTCTGTATCAACAAGAGGGAATTATGGAATCAAGTTCTGTGTTCTAAAAGTAGAAGCCAGACACTGATGAGTAGTGTACATTTAGGACCTTATTTATAATACAGAAAAGCACAATGTGAGAAGGAAATTAGGATTTCATCCAACTAAGAATTACTTTGTATTATACAATTGCCATTATTTTTATGACTAAATATTTACACAATATGAATACTTATGCTTACATATTAACTAACTTGCTTGTATTGAGCTCTTCTTCTGAGCCCCTTGAGGGTAGATACTGTTGAGCGTGGCTCCCCAGAAACAACTACTGTCTCAGTTTTGGACCAGTGGATGTTCCATCACTGTTTAATCAGTGAACTAACCGTGGCATCTAAGTATGAGGGTCCAGAAACCTGAAACAACTCACAGGATGTATTTCTGGTAGAACAAAAGTTTGAACTCAAGACTCTGAGTTTCTGGTTCCTTCTATAATGAGTATGCTCAGTCATTAAGTATTTTGTTTGTTTTAACTGTACTCTCAAAATAGATAGGATAACCTCACTGAAAGTTATCATTAAGTTAATACTTTTATTCTAAAGAAATGACTTTGTGACCCTGAATTGTACCCCATCTTTAAAATAAAATAAAAATTTAAAGAAAAAAAAGAAATGATTTTCTTCTCTTCTTTTAAAGGAATCCTTTGCTGAACATCTGGGCTATTCAAATGGAGTCATCAATGGGTAAATCTTATTTTTTTCTTCAAAAAAATAACGTTGTTGATCTTACCTAACCTCTTTCTCTCTTCATTGTTTCTTACCATACAAATACTTATTTCCAGCCTTCTCAGCCCTTCATGCTCCTCTGTGGCGGTACAGAAGTTGTTAACCAAAATGATATCAGCATTCTTTTTTACTTTACTGGCATAAATTACTACTCACCCTGAGCAAGTGGCTATTCAAAGGACATAGATCTCATTTAATGGACTTAATAGTATCCTAGTGTTCTAAAAATGTTGAAGCTTCAAAGGGTTGTTACTTATAATCAAAAGTGTAGCTTGGGATTGAAGAGAATTTATCTTATTAAATTTCACATTGATATTTGACATTAACATGCATGAGAGGAACTGTCTCATCTGTTGTGAATGTGTACAATTTTATAGTCATTTGTCGGAGTATGGTCTGTAAAAGAAACATTTTTCATTAGCAATGGATATTGGAGAGAATCTTGCTTTGCAACAACAACAAAAAATGAATGTTGCATTGACAGAAAGTCTTTGTTTCTCATGTTTTACAAATTTTAAAGATTTCTTATTAGGATATAGGTGTCATTCTTGGATCCGAGGGCAGACAGTGTCACTGGGTTATGAATCACAGACTGGAACCCATCTAGAAGCAGTACCACTAAGCTCTTCCTACTTCTTTTTCCCTCTCTTTCCTCTGGGTTCTATGGTCACTCCTGCTCCCATCAGCTTGGCCAGGGTTGTGCGTTGAAAACACAACTGCAGGGGGTATTTGGAGGACAATTCTCAAAGCAGGAGATGGGTATAGGAAAGATAAACATTTGAAAATGTGTCTTTGGCTGGGCATGATGACTCATGCCTATAACCCCAGCACTTTGGGAGGCAGAGGCAGGAGGATTCCTTGAGCCCAGGAGTTTGAGACCAGCCTGGACAACATAACAAGACCTCGCCTCTACAAAAAATCAACAAGTTAACCAGAGGTGGTGGCAAGCACCTGTAGTACCAGTTACTTGGGAGACTGAGGTGGAAGTATCACCTGAGCTCAAGAGGTTGAGGCTGTGGTGAGCCGTGATTGTGACATGGCACTCCAGCCTGGGTGACAGAGTGAGACCTCAACTCAAAAATAATAAAAAAGAAAAGAAAAGAAAGAAAGAAAGACCAGGAAAATATGTCTGTTGGAAATAGCACATTTCGTGTCAGAAAGTCAACTACCAAATGATACATTTCAGTGTTATAGACTGCATATGCACTGGTGAATTTTCCAAACAACATCACCTAAAATTAAGTTTTAATACTATTACATGGTCCTCTTGATAAAAGTAATGAATTATAGATGATAAAGGCCTTACTTTAGCCCCTCTCTATATCCTAGAATCCTCCCCATTTCATTCTTATACTGCTACAATAGGTCAGAACTCTTGTCCCTTCCTCAGGCTATTCATGGTGTCCGTAAAAAGATATGCCAGCCCTCACCACTCCCATTTAAAATCCATCAGTGACTTTCCATCATACTGAAACTAGCACAATCACTGCAGCTAATAGAGTCCTGCCGTCTCTGTTCCCACACTACCCTTGTACCTCTCCTCATCTCTCCATATTCTCTCCTCTCTTCTGTTTAAGCCACACCCACCTTTTTTTCCTCTTTACCCCTTGGGGCCTTTGTGTGTGCTCTTTCCTTTCCCTGGAATCTCTTCTTCTCTCCCCCCCCCCCCCCGCCCCCATTCTTCACCTGAATGCTTTTTACAAAAATAATTATTTCAGGTTTTAGCTAAAATGTTATCTCTTCAGGGAGGTCGCCTCTGACACTGTAAACCAATGGTAACAAACTTTTACTGTAAAAGGCCAGATATGAAATATTTTCAACTGTTTCTGGGCCATAAAGTCTCTGCCACAGCTGCTCAACTCAACTACTCTAGCACAAAAGCAGCTCGAGGTGGGTGAGTGAGCTGGCTGTATTCCAATAACTTTATTTACACAAACAGGTGGCTGGCCAGAGCCAAAGTTTGCCAAACCCTGTTCTGATCTAAAGGAGATATCTATCATGTGTTGCTATGAGTTCTCTCACTGCAATTTGCTATTTTTCTTTATGGTACTTATCAGAATTTGTAGCTATCCATTTTAAAGGCAAACTCTATTTTGCTTATCATCATTCACATCCAAAATTGTGCTTGGTACATAGTAGGTCCTCATTAAGTACTAAATGAATCTTAAGTGCCCTTAATTAAGAATTCTATATGTTTAATAAGCAGAGATTTCAATAAATATGACATATATATGTGTATATGTGTGCGTGAGAGAGAAAGACTGTGAAGTATTGGAAACATGAGAGTTTCTTTTTCTTTCTAGAATCTGTCATCATACCTAGCAAATACAATGCAGTCTTTGTGGGGTTTATATGCGCATATTTTATTTTTCTACTAAATAGTCTCATACTTTGAAGCTGATATTCATTCTTTCATTTCTGAGTTACTCACTGAATGTTTACTATGTACAAGGCACTATGTGAAAATCAAAGCAATGCTGGATCTTTTGAGAAGACAGCAGTAATACTGTCTTCTTGTTTTGCATTTTGGGGTTCAGGGCTGAGCTGTATCGGGCCTCAGGAAAGTTTGAGCTACTTGATCGTATTCTGCCAAAACTGAGAGCGACTAATCACCGAGTGCTGCTTTTCTGCCAGATGACGTCTCTCATGACCATCATGGAGGATTACTTTGCTTTTCGGAACTTTCTTTACCTGCGACTTGATGGTAAGTGTATAAAGTATTAGGCTTAGAAGCCATGCTACTGAAAATGAAGGGATCGTGGCACTTGGCTTCAATCTCAGCCAAAAAGAAGGGGTAAAATTAAAGAAACTAGTGGGTAGGGTACAGTTTTTCTAGATAGCAGCTTTTTTTTTCTTATAGATGTGGGGAACAATTCAGGGTTAGGTATACAAATGAACAGGTAAAGTTTGGGGCTCACTTTGGTCCCGACTTCACCCTTATTGATTAAGTGCATCCCCCCTCCTTGCAAATCCCTTTCTTGTAGTATTATGATAATTATTCAGGCTCTGCTTATAAGTGAGAACATGTAGTACTCAGTTCTTTGTTCCTGTGATAGATCACTCAGTATTATAGACTCTAAGTCCATCCAAGTTGCCGCAGAGTTCATAATTTTGTTCTTCTCTATGGCTGTGTAATATCCAATCCTGTATATGGGATTTTTTTAAATAGCAATCTTTTACATTCTTAAGCTTTAACTAAGCTGACATCATTTGCACAAGCTGCATATCCCACATACAAACCAACAAAAATTAATTGAGAACTACTATGAATACCAAAATTAAATTAAAACTAAATTAAAAATTTCAAATCCTTCTTACTCTTTTTTTTTTTTTCCTTGAGTCAAAGTCTTACTCTGTCACCCAGGCTGGAGTGCAGTGGCAAACTCACAGCTACCACAACGTTGACCTGCTGGGCTCATGCGATCCTTCTGCCAAGTAGCTGGGACAACAGACATGCACCACCAAGCCCAGCTAATTTTTTTTTATTTCTTGTAGAGATGAGGTCTCACCATGTTGTCCAGGCTGGTCTAAAACTTCTGAACCCAGGCAATCCTCCCAAAGTGCTGGGATTATAGGCATGAGCCACCGCACCCATCCCTCCCTTCTAGAATTGATTGTACCAATGTGTCATATAGGATATGTTGACAAGCTTTTAACTTTTTCTGTTAAGTCATATTTTAAGGGAATAAAGGCTATGTCACTTCTGTTCTGTATATTGTAATCATTCATTTGAGGTTGTATTAAATTATCATTAAAGCCTCTCTCTTTTTCTTAATAAGACATTTCAATATATTATATTGTTAAGAGATACGACTCCATTATTTCCTGGATTTTGCAAGCTATGTAACATATTTGCCTGATTTTAAGAGTGAAATATATATACCATGTCCTAAAAATTAGTAAGAAAAAATATGAATGGAAGAAAATCTGATATTAGGGATATTCCCTAAATTACATTATGACTTGGATACCAGTTATAATATATTAGAGATCAAAAATGTCAAAGTTTTTACACTATGGCGGGGAATAAATATAGCATTCAAAGAGTGTTAAGTAGAAATAAGAGCTAACTGACAACCTGGATGCTGTTTAATCCCTGAGTACAAAAGAGTAGAGTACTACTAGTGCCAGTTTTTGTCTAATGCAGTATTCATTCATATTATTGTTGAATGATATTTAAAGTTTATGTTCCATTAAAAGACTTTATTTTCAGTCCAACATATTTTTTCCCTTTTGCCCTTGTATATATAATTGGATATATACCAAACTCAAACTTGCCATACATTCTCTTACTCAAGTTTTTAGGTGAATTCTCTTTATGGTCTGCCTCTTAGAGTACTATTAGTTTTTAAATTAATTATACTATCTGACAGCCTTGATTATTTAAAACCCTTTTACCTCTCCCCTCCAAAGTCACTGGAAATCAAAGAATGGTGAAGGAAATATTAATTCTGAATTCATAAATACAACCATAGTATCTATAGTTGGTCTTCTTTGGCAAATCTCCTCTACAGTGTCTTCTCCTTTGACTTGACCTCTGCCCCCTGGCAGGGGAAAGTTATGCTTTCTTTCTTCAAAAGATAAACCTTCCTTTGCCTGCTATTCAGGTGAGCAGCAGCCAGGATTTATTCTCCCCAAGTTGACAGCCCCCCACAGGTGTCCTACATAACTATTATTTGCTACACTGTAACACGTCATTTTGAATCTCAACTCTCTGAGGACTACTACATTGGAATATTTGAATCTTCAGAACTAAAACAAATCGCTCTAATGATTTCCTGCCAGCCTGAGAGATTCTCTTTAATAGTCTGTTTGCTGCTGTCCTTATTGTTTTCAATAATAATAGTCATGGCAGGTAACATTTATGGGGCACCTACTACATGTGGGACACTAGGGAAAGCACTTTGTGTCCATTGTTGATTTTTCTCAATAAATAATGTGCTGTTGTTCCTGTTTACCAACATACCGTTATGATCCCCCACTTAACAGTTAGAAAACAAAGATAAATGGTGAAGCCATGTTCTAAATCGGATCTCTCTGATTCCACATTAGCTCAGTTTCAGCACATCCAACAATCTATACCTCATCTCCGAAAATACAAGTTGCTTCTCTGTCTATAGCATTTAAAGGATGAGTTTGGACTTACTTAAAATGTTTTAAATGATTAATTTAAAATGACCAGGCACTAGAGATACGAGGTGAATAAACCACTCACTGTTCCTGATCCCAGATCTTTCACCATGAGGTTGAAGGAGATAGTCAAGCAAGTTACATAAAATGTCACAGATGCAATTGAGAAGGCTATACAGACTTCTTTCCATAAGAAGCAGCAGCCATTTATTTTGGGGGTGGACAGAATTGATGGACAATCAATATACATACGCTTCCAACTGTACCTCCCACTACCCCACACCCCCATTACCCGATTGTTAAAATGACTTCAGATTTTCATTGCTGCATTTGATATTTCAGATTTTGACTTCAGAGGAAAAAAAAATCACTTGATGAATGCTAAACAAATTTTTTCTCCAAAGATTATGGTTGCATGAATAGATGTAGCTAATACTTCATTATAGTATTTGTTTTCCATAGAAGTGATTTTTGGATGGGAGCAAGTGGTGAAGTTTTCTCCCAGAAGACAACAATTTTCCCAAAGCAGCTGAAACTAAGTTAAATTAGTAGTCATGCAAGTCTGGCAGTGTGTTCCTTCTGTCAATTCTGTAATTTTCAACACAGTTGCCCTTGCTATTAATTGTATTCTTATAATTGGTTTGTTCTATATCAAAGTCTGAAAAACCATAAAACTGGTATTAGTGTTGAGTGATTAAATTCTGTGCCATTTGCAAGGAGCATTTGTCTTTGAATAAACTCTAACGTGGAAGTTTGAATTTTGCCAAACAATGTCAAAAAGATTGCTGATGAACAGAAAAGATCTTGACTTGAGAGTCTTTGACTAATGGAAATTGTAGTCCCGCAAATTCTGAACCTTGTAGTAAGAAATACCATAACTGTGTGTGAAAGCTGATGGAATCTTTTTTGTTTGTTTTTGTAATTTGTCAAGTTCTTAACTATTTATACAGTTTAAATACACACCAGATATATTGTTGGTCTGTTTGCTTGATGTATCTGTCATAAGACCTGAAAACTCCTTTGATCAAGGAATTTTGATATTCCTTTTGTTTTGCAGTACTTTATTTTGTACTTAGGTTTATTTCATCCCAGTAGGCATATCCCCTAATTAGTTTTATTTGTATCTTAATATACATGTTCATTAACTGATTATTTTTCAGTTAATAAAAACCATTGAACTTCTACCCTCAGAGTCTCAATGCAGAGTTTTTGTACCCCGCTGTTAGAAAACAGATGTCATTATCTCTGGGAGCTCCTTTTTTCCCCATTTTAGAAATATTTCTTTATCGCTGTGGCTTCTCATTCAGTTTAAGGCAGAAGATATATATGTGAACCATTAATCCATGTGAGTCTTTTTTTTTTAATTATTGTAGCTGAAGAGATGATATAGCGAGAAGGTGTCATGGCATGTCTTCCATTACCATCATGAACAAATAGCTCACCATGATTTCAGAAAGCCAATTCTGAAAATAAAAGAAAAAAAGATCTCCACATGTCTGAAACCTCACTCAACAAAGCACATTTAGTGCCCTTCCTCCAAAATCTAAATTTGGGCAGTTCATCATGTCAGGATTTGACCAGTCCACTAAAGTCAAAATCTAATTTAGAAAGTAAATTGAGTCTAAAGATTATTGCTTCATTAAATGAGGAGAGACCCTTCAACCCCTTGTTTCTAATTCCTATTTGGTCTATACAAGGAATTGATTTTTTTTCCCTTCCTCAGGAAGGTATTTGATATTCCCCCCATTTTTGAGAACTTGACCCTCATAGTAAATTAATTTCATTAGGTATAGCTACTTAAATATTTTAATTCAATGAAATAAATTGCTAGTATATTTTCACCTTTTAAAAAAAGAACATGTAGGGCTGGACATAGTGGCTCACACTTATAATCCCAGCACTTTGGGATGCCGAGGTAAGAAGATTGCCTGAGCCCACGGGTTTGAGACCAGCCTGGACAACTTGGCGAGACCTCATCTCTACGATAAACCAAAAAATTAGCCAGGCATGGTGGCGCATGCCTGTAGTTCCAGCTACTTGGAAGGCTGAGGTGGAAGGATCGCCTAAGCCCAGTAGGTTGAGGCTGTGGTGGCTGTGAGCGTGCCACTGCACTCCAACCTGGGTGACAGAGTGAGACTCCAACTCAAAAAAAAAAAAAGAATACGTAGAAATAATATTTGTATACTGGCCAGTCAGGGACTATCATGTAGCATATGTATATATTTCCCAATAGCCTAAAATCTTTTTCAGAACTCAGCATCTAAATCTGGTGAAATATATTCAAATGGGATAGTGGCAGGGTTCTTTTTTCCCCTCCACAATGCATTTCGTGAAATAGCCGGGTAAATTTATTAAAATACATACTATGTGATTGAGTGGTCATTTGAGATGTAAGTATGCCCTAAAGTGAGCACCAAACTCTGGGGTTTGGTCCTCTCTGTTTATTCACTGTTTTGAGCCTCGTCAGACTCCACGGAGTGAACCACCCCCAGGTGTATAACATGCCGCTCTGTTTAATTGGTTTTAATTAAATATGCTTTGAATTCAACAGAGCAGAATGTTATCATAAGAAACAGACTAAGAGATTATATATATATAATATATATAATAATATATAGATAATATATGTGTATATATAATAATTATTATTATTGTGACTTTAAGTCTTGCTAACAAGGATAAAAATATTCCATTCACATTTTATGATTTTACCAACAAGACCACAGTCAGTAGCAATCCAAACACTAAAGTCATAGAAATCAATTTTACTCCTGTTTCTATTCTCTTGGCATAAATAAATTTTCACTCTAATGCCTATTGGCAGAGTTGCTTTAGGCATTATAATAATTGTTTTAGATTATAATAATTGTGTGAGAGTTTTTAAAACTATTTGGTGTTTTAAAGCAAAGAAACAAATCCAGAAAATGTTTTTATTAAGTTGTAGGTTAGAGTAAAAATGTTGTAAAATTTGTAAAGTTGCAAAAGTGCCCAGCCAGAAATGTTTAAAAGCACTCACTCTCTCTCTCTAATTGCAAAATGTTCAAAGTTCTTTCCAAAAGTACAAAGCCCTGGGGGATTATCTCACCAATGTTACAAGGAGTCTGGGGGTGTTTCTCAAGGAAGCAGGCCTTTTTGTCTAGTCGTATACCATTTTCAAACAGGAGTTAATTGGCAAATTTATTCTTCTGATTCCCTCAGGCACCACCAAGTCTGAAGATCGTGCTGCTTTGCTGAAGAAATTCAATGAACCTGGGTCCCAGTATTTCATTTTCTTGCTGAGCACAAGAGCTGGAGGCCTGGGCTTAAATCTTCAGGCAGCTGATACGGTGGTCATTTTTGACAGCGACTGGAATCCTCATCAGGTCTGCATGTCTGACTTAAGCTGTCCAGGCCTCTCTCTGAAGAGGAACTAAAAGATTATTCGTTTCATCATTCGCATTATGGGACAGGGCAGATATCTAAACAACTGGGCCATTTCTCCTTTGGAACAATCTTTTTTTTTTTTTTTTTTTGAGTAGGAGTCTCACTTCATCACCCAGTCTGGAGTGCAGTGGCACGCTCACGGCCACCCCAGTGTTGACCTGCTGGGCTCTGGCAATCCTTCTACCTCAGCCTTCCAAGTAGCTGTAACTACAGGCACACACTACCATGCCCAGCTAATTTTTTTTTTTTTTTTTAAATTGAGAGACGAGGTCTTGCCAAGTTGCCCAGGCTGGTCTCGAACCCTCAGGCTCAGGCAATCCACTTGCCTCAGCCTCCCAAAGTGCTGGGATTTCAGGCTGACCACTTTTTACAGCTGTTTTCTTATCTCAGAGCATAGATGTGGAGATGTCCTACATATACCTTTGAGGAGCTCAAGTTTGGGGTAGAAAAACTCAGTTCCTGCTTAGTTTTACTTTCGTCTCCTGGGATTGCTATCAAGCAAAGTACATTTGGTGAAGGATAAATCAAAAATATTTCAAAATAATAACAATACGAACAACAACAACTAAATTTATGGGGCCCTTACTGTGGGCCAGTCTCTTCATGGGCATTGTTTCGTTCAGTTTTCACAACCCCTCTGTGGGGCAGTCAGTATTACTATTTGAATCTTTATAGTCAGGGAAACTGAGTCCTAGGCAAGTTGAGTAACTTCCCCAAGGCCAAACAATTAGCATATGCAAGTTAACCTTTTATTTTGTGTGTATTGTTTAAAATCATCATCAAAACCTATTCTCTAGAGCATTTTTATTAGTAGTAGTATAAGTTCTTTTATCCAGGTAAGTTTAGAGTTATCCTTTTAAAGAAGTACTTAGATGATTTTTAAAAAATAATTGTGAATGGGTTTCTTATGGCAGTAGTTTCATAAGTTATTCCAGCAGGTTAGGTTCCTTGCCTGTAGGGTATTGGGTAGAATGATGGGATTCCTATTGGAACAGTTCTTAAATTCAAAGTAGCAAAAAGGAACACTGCAGGTCCCCCATAGGAATATGAATTCTACATCAACTCAACCCAGGCTCCTCACTGAGCCTTGGTTTCCTCAACAGTAACAGTAACTATTTCACTGGGTTGTTGTGAAGAATGAGTGGAAAAGGCCAATAGTGGTCATTTTCGGCAGGAAGTCGAGTTCATGGGTGCATTTGAATTCTAAGGAAGCTTTTTAAAAATATCCATGCTTGTTTCCCATTCCCTACTGTCCCATCCCCAGTTTTCTTATTCAGTGGGGCTAGGTGCTTCCTTCAAGATCTCCCAGAAGATTCTGACATAGGTTCCCTCACGCAGTAGGGGAGCACTGATTCAAAGAATAAACCATGGCTCCAAACCTTTGGGTAACCACCAGCACTAGGCCACTGCATATACTCACCAGTCATTCTCTGAAGGTGAAAAATTTAGAGCGACTATCAAAATGTTCTGTCCTTGAAAAGGGTTGGGAGCCACCAGTAAATATTAGTTCCAAGTTTTAAGAAAATATTCTTATATTTATACAAAAAGGTTGCATTTTTGAGGCTCGGGTGGAATTCATATTCATGTGAGAGATCTGCAGTTTTCTTTTTCACCGTTTTAAATTCAGTATTTGTTCCACAAACATTTAAATGTGTTATACAGCAGTCACTGTGCTAGGCTGGGCATCTAGTGGGGAGGAATACGTGATTCCTCTTCTCCAGGGTCTGGATGTAGTTGGACATTGGTTACTCTTCTTGCTGGTACCTAAGTCTTTTCTGAGGAGTGTCTATAGGTAAATGGAGAGTTTGTTATATTTTATCCTCTGAGGTAAACAATGAGTCTTGTTGTTTACCTCTATTGGCACACTGTAAATTCTAAGAGCCAAAGCAAAAGAGTTCCAGGGAATGCTAATTTACCATGGAAAAGGATACTGGGATATCTATGCCTTCTCTCTCCTGCTCCTTTCCCTTCTCCTTCTTCTCCTCTTCCTCCTCCTCCTCTCTCTCTTTACTGCTGTTAAAAACTTTGTGAGTACTTTTTTGACCAGCAGCTAAAAGGGGAACTCCAGAATTAAAGTAAATTGCAGGAGCATAAGTAGTTCCCTCTCAACTACATGTGAACGAAAACTTTGCTGGAAAAACACAAGACCACAAATCTCCTCTGGTGTAATCTACCAGAAGCTCCTCACACTGGGCCATATACCTCTGAAGGATTTCTATCTGCCACAGGTGGATTCACTTCCACCTGATTCAATAAACTGGACCAGTTTTATTGTCTGTCATTTAACATGACCATTAGTTTGGGCAGACTTTTTTCTATTTTCAGAAATCAGCGATCTTAGAGCAATAGAGTATGGAGTTTTTTTGTAAAAGGCACAGGAACTAAGTTGTAATGAACAACAATTCTACCAGATATTGTCCTGCACTTTGTATGCCTTACTGCAGGTAATCCTCAAAACATGTGACACGTAAGGAAAGCAGGCAATGTTAGCTTGTTCAGGAGCACACAGCCAGGATTATTCACATCCATGCCTGTCTTGGCTTGGGGTTGAATCCTAGGTTGTTTTGTTTTGTTTTTTTTGAATTGAGTCTCACTCTGTCGCCCAGACTGGAGTGCAGTGGCACGCTCCCAGCCACCTCAGCCTTGACCTGCTGAGCTCCGGTGATCCTTCCGTCTCAGCCTTCCAGGTAGCTGGAACTACAGGCTCGTACTACCACGCCCAGATAATTTTTGATTTATTGTAGAGATGAGGTCTTGCCAAGTTGCCAAGATGAGGTTCAAGACCCGCGGGGTCAGGCAATTCACTCACCACGGCCTCCCAAAGCACGGGATTACAGGCTGAGCCACCAAGCCCCGCGGTTTGCACTCTTTCCACCTTGTACCCCTGAGTATATATTGCATACATAGCCCCAGAATGAAAGTTGTGGCACTCTTTTCACCATATAGCTTTCAGCACACACAGAAGAAAAAGTTCTGTAGTTGTTCTCTTCATGTTGAATCAAAATTAAGACAGATAGACGAACTAGGGGATTTATTTGACATTTGGTTGACAGATTCAAGATAGAGGCCTTACCATTACTCATTGGAGGTCCTACCTAGAGGCATAGATAGAACTCATGACTGTTAGCACTAAAATCCCTCAGGGTTACTAAGGCTCTCATTTCCAAACTGTTGATTGGAAACATAGGTGGGTACTTGCATTTTGAACCCATGGAGCTGCAGCCGCACTGTTGTTACAAGATCATTACGACAACCACAGTTACCTTGCAGGCCCTCTTCTCAGGCCAGGCTCTTGGCCTTGGATATTAGCACACTTGTCAGTGGGATGAAGTTCCAGACTATTAAATAAGACCTCAGAAATATCGAATAATCCATTCGCAGATTACAGCACTTATTTCTTGGTCACAATTTTCTTTTCCCACCCCATTTTGGCTTAGGACCTCATGGACTCATAAATTTCTCTGGCCTGGAAATACTAACCTTTGCTACTTTCCAAATAGATGGATGATCTTAAACATGCAAATACATACCACGGCCACCAAACAAAATTAGTCCCCAAGGATTCGAGAACTTATTACACTGTTTCAATTTATCCACATGCTCTGTTTCCTCACCTACCATACTCTGCTGCCACCTGCATTTCAGTGTTTTTGTGCTTTTATCAGCATCTTCTAGGACAGGAGTCAGCAAACTGTGACTCATGGGCCGGGTCTAGCTTGCCCCCTATTTTTGCAGGACCTTTAAGTGAAAGATGGTTTTCACATTTGGGGGTATAAATATAAAATGGGGAGAAAAAGAATACGTACATTTTGGCGAGAATAGTTGCTCGATTTTTCCTCCTGGGCCAGACAGCCTAGAATATTTACTCTCGGGGCCATTACAGAAGCCATTTGCTGACCCCTGTTCCAAGAGATAATAAAGGGTGGATGACACAGGAGCTTGTCCCCTTGACTGCAGCTTAGCAGTTCTGGTGAATTTGTGTTGAGAGAGATGATTGAACTAAGGACTTGTAAAGAAAGTTTAGGATTTTTTCAGGACTTTTTTTCTTTTGGATTTTAATTTTCCACCTCACATTTTTTTCTTCTTTTAGAAAGTAATCTAATATGGATGGGTCCCAGCTGTGTTCATGGCTCAGCACTATGATATTTATATTAACTTATTCAAATATCTTCTGAGGAAAAACTTTTGCCTAATTAGTTATTTAATTTAATTTCTTTCTTTCTTTCTTTCTTTTTTTTTGAGTTGGAGTCTCACTTTGTTGCCCAGGTTGGAGTGCAGTGGCATGCTCATGGCCACCTTAGCATTGACCTACTGGGCTCCAGTGATCCTTCTGCCTCAGCCTTCCAAGTAGCCAGAACTACAGGCATGCACTACCATGCCTGGTTTATTTTTGATTTTTGGTAGAGACAAGGTCTCATCAAGTTACCTGGGCTAGTCTCGAACCCACGGGCTTAGGCAATCCACTCGCCTCAGCCTCCCAAAGTGCTGGGATTACAGGCTGAACCACCGAGTCCGGTTAATTTTTTTTTTTTTTGAGTTGAAGTCTCTGTCACCCAGGTTGGAGTGCAGTGGCACGTTCATAGTCACCACAGCCTCGACCTGCGGGGCTCAGGCAATCCTTCTGCTACAGCCTTCCAAGTAGCTGGAACTACAGGTACATGCCACCATGCCCGACTAATTTTTTTATTTATTGTAGAGACGAGGTCTCGCCATGTTGCCCATGTTGGTCTGGAACCTGTGGGCTCAGGCAGTCCTGTCTTCTCTGACTCCCAAGGTGCTGGGATTATAGGAGTGAGCCACTGTGCCCTGCCTAGTTATTTCATTTTAAAGGTCCCCGCAGCAAAAACAAATCTGGGCAGACTTTTGCCTGCTGCCTCCTTGTGCTACACAGGTGACTGGGAAACTTGCCTGGTAGAGATAATGGGTTATAGCTGTTGAGCATCAACTCTGCACAAAATAAGGTACTAGGAGTGCAGAATACAAGTAACAGACCTTTGCTCTAAAAAATCTATGTAGTCTAATGGGGGTATGTGTATACAACTAACTAGCATTGGCCTAGCTACCATCACCTGGACTACAATTAATAAAAGTGTCAAGCTAGCCAGGCTCGGTGGCTTAGCCTATAATCCCAGCACTTTGGGAGGCTGAGGAAAGTGGATTGCCTGAGCCCCTGAGTTCGAGACCCACCCAGGCAACTTGGCAATACCTCGTCTCTACAATAAATCAAAAATTAGCTGAATGCGGTAGCGCGCACTTGTAGTTCTGGCTACTTGGAAGGCTGAGGCAGAAGGATCTCTGGAGCCCAGCAGGTTGAGGCTGTGGTGGCCAGGAGTGTGCCACTGCACTCCAGTCTGGGCAACAGAATGAGAATCCAATTCAAAAAAAAAAAAAAGTGTCATACCAGCAAGTTTTTATTGTGTAGCTGTAAAATTTTGCTTCATACATTTATAAAGGTTTTTATTAAAATATTTCATGAAAATTTCATTCTTTTTCTGAGGAGCAGGGGATTGGGGTCTCACTTTCTCCAAGGCTGGAGTGTAATGGCGCGATCTTAGCTCACCTAAACTTAACCTCCTGGGCTTAGGCAATCCTTTCACCTCAGCCTCCCAAGTAGTAGTAGTGGTGTTTTAAAAATTATCTTTAACACATCATACCAAAGGGGAGGTGTTTCTTGGAACTTAAGATTAGGTATAGGTAATATCTAAGTCATAATTCTGACATCAGTGTCTTGTTTTTTGTTTTAGCTAGTTTCTAATTTTGATGGTGAACTTAGAGAAAGATAAACACATTTTGAGACCTGTATTTTTCAAAACCTGAGATGTATGTCAGTTGGCTTTGTTAATTTAAATCCAGGTTTCCTCAACTAGAAATGACCTTGAATTTTTCCAAAGAAGGTAGCTTGTGTATTTTAAAAAGTATATTTTTAGGCCGGGCTCGGTGGCTCAGCCAATAATCCCAACACTTTGGGAGGCCGAGGTGAGTGGATTACCTGAGCTGGCGGGTTCGAGACCAGCCCAGGCAACTTGGCGAGACCGTGTCTCTACAATAAATTTTTTTAAAAATTAGCCGTGCTTGTAGTTCTGGCTACTTGGAAGGCTGAGGCGGAATGATGGAACCTAACAGGTTGATGCTGGGGTGGCCATGAGTGTGGCACTGCATTCCAGCCTGGGCAACAGAGTGAGACTCCAACTCAAAAAAAGAAAAGTATATTTTTAAAAAGAGTATTTTAGAAGTGAACCTGAAAAAGACTGGAATTATTTTTTGGAGGGTGGGCCGCTTGTAGTACAGGCTTCCCCCCTCTAGGTAAGTGTTCTAGGAACCCATCGGCATTAGTGTACCAGTCGGCACTGTTGTGAGAGGCTGTGTTCAGCTTCAGTGAATTTTTTTTGGAAATTCTTTCAACTCATTTGTTCATTTCATGATGGGTGATTTACATGAACAACCTGCCCACACTGCTGAGTGTTCAGCAAGTTTTGGACCAAAAAGGTCATGACCCTCATGCTCCATATTGCCCCACAACTTTTTTTGTTTCCCTGAATGGAAAAAGTCCTCAAAGGGAAACGTTTTGCTGATGTAGAGGAGGTGGGGGAAGAAAAAGGCAGAAGCATTAAAAGGCATCAAAATTGACAAGTTTAAAAACTGCTTTGAGCAATGGAAAAGGCATCTTGATAAGTGTATTGCACCAAACAGAAAGTGCTTTGAAGGTGACTGAAGATTAAACATGTAAGAATACACAAATTTTTATAAATAAATTTTGGGTTTTTTTGAGTCCCCCCTTGTAAGCAAAATTTTACCTGAGTGAAGGAGGAATATATAACCTTTCCATATTTCCCTCCTGGGGAGGGACTGGTGGACGAGGCCAAGCTAGACATCACAGTCCTCATGGCCCATTGTTCCCCCAAACAGGATCTGCAGGCCCAAGACAGAGCTCACCGCATCGGGCAGCAGAACGAGGTCCGGGTGCTGAGGCTCTGCACCGTGAACAGTGTGGAGGAAAAGATCCTCGCAGCTGCAAAATACAAGCTAAACGTGGATCAAAAAGTGATCCAGGCGGGCATGTTTGACCAAAAGTCTTCAAGCCACGAGCGAAGGGCGTTCCTGCAGGCCATCTTGGAGCATGAAGAGGAAAATGAGGTATTACAGAAAGCCCCAAATTGATGAAATCAGACAGTGACCTTTTGTCTCTGAAGAACTAAGAATAACCTGTTTGTTCTTTAAAGAACTTCCTGAACTGGAGTTAATTAAAACGACTACATTAACTGTCTTAGATCCCAAGCACAGAAAACCTCTCAAAGTTATCTAAACGAGTGTCTTAAAGCTGTTGCTGGAGGGACCTCAAGGCTTGCCCTGTGGCTCCGTCCCTTTTCCCAGGGAGATACAACCAACCGCTTTATTGTACTGTCAATGCTGCCTTCTGTAGGGCAGATGCAGAACTGCAGACAGGACATCTGCAGGGACAAAATCTGCTGCACAAGACAAGACATGCTGACAGGGACCCTCCTTCTTTCTCCCATCCTTGAGCCCTCAAGTTTTTTAATAAGAACTGACCAAAGGCTGAGAAAAATACTGGTCAAACAGCCTTTATTTGTCAAAATTGGAGGAAAAAATGCATTGATTAGGTTTATTTCAGGGGAACTTGGGGCTGTCATTTGTATTTTTTTAGATTGCCAGTTTTAGTAATCTTATATTAAATATTCATCCCAAAATGGATTTGGAATAGATTTGAAAGCATATTTATCTAGTCTAACAAACTATAAAATACCAGTACCATTCCTTATCATTAAACTGGCTGGGGCCGGGCTCGGTGGCTCAGCCTGTAATCCCGCTCCTTGGGAGGCTGAGATGAGTGGATTGCCTGAACCCGTGTGTTCCAGACCCACCTGGGCAACTTGGTGAGACCTCATCTCTACAATAAATCAAAAAATTAACTGGGTGTGGTAGCACGTGCCTGTAGTTCCAGCTACTTGGAAGGCTGAGGCGGAAGGATCGCCAGAGCCCAGCAGGTTGAGGCTGCTGTGGCCGGGAGCGGCCACTGCACTCCAGTCTGGGCGACAGAGTGAAACTCCAACTCAAAAAGAAAAAAAAAATGGCTGGGAGTGAACATATTTTTCGTGTGCGCCCATACTTATAAGTTGAAGAGTACGTTTACCTTACATAGTCATATGGAATACTATTGCATATTTTTTTTTTTTTTGAGTTGGAGTCTCACTCTCTCACCTAGACTGGAGTGCAGTGGCCGCTCCCAGCCACCGCAGCCTCGACCTGCTGGGCTCCAGCGATCCTTCCGCCTCAGCCTTCCAAGTAGCCTGAATTACAGGTATGTGTTACCATGCCCGGTTGATTTTTTTTTTTTTTTTGATTTATTGTAGAGATGAGGTCTCGTTGCCCAGGCAGGTCTCAAACCCGTGGGCTCAGGCAATCCAACCACCTCAGCCTCCCAAAGGCGCGGAATTACAGGCTGAGCCACCGAGCCCGGCTATTGCATATCTTAGATAGAGTTTGATTTTGCCTCAAATTGGATATGTGTTTTTGAAGTCTTCTATAATATATAAACTGGATTAATTTTAAAACTCTTATATGGGATGCTCCTTAACTTACAATGGGGTCACATCCCAATGAATCCATTTTAAGTTGAAAATATCTGGACATAGCCCCATCTTCAGTCAAAGAACATACTGAATGCATGTCCCTTTCGCATCATTATAAAGTCAAAAAATCCTAAGTCCAGCCATCGTTAAACCAGGGACTGTCTGTACTTTTTTTTTCTGAGATGACTCTAAATATGAAGTGCAGCTTGATATTTAAAAGAATTCTGAAATGAGCCCTTTTGCAAATTGAAGAACACTTTTATATTATGCCTCCTAATTTGTCTGTCTAATATATTTGATTAGCTATCCATTGGGTTTCATGAAAATGATTTTATAATGCATATGCACACATTCACAACATCCTCACACATTTGATAAATTTTGATCTCCAGTAATTTACCACTGATTCTCAAAATTGAATATTTGATACAGGTATAAAGTCAATTTGTCAGATTTTGTTGTTGATACAGTTGGGCATTTCCACAAAACAACATGATGAATGATATACACCATCACAAAGCAGGTGTGGGGAGAGCTGATACTCAACCAGTAGTGTTTACTGCATTTTTGCTTATTTGTTTTGCATAGACCTTGTGAAAATGGCACCTGACGAGGTTTACATGGGTGCAAGGGAGCCTGGAGTTTTCTAGCCTTCTTAGCCTGCCCGGAGATATTGATCTCTCTCAGACCTGATAGTTGCTGGGAGCTGGAATCTTGTTGCCAGCCACTTGCTGCCAGCTATGAACAGCCTTGCTGAGGCTCCATGTCCCTTCCAGGCCCCCAGGGTGTCAGACGAACATTACCATTTTCAGGATGTCCCCCATATGAAGACATTTGAGGACACTAAGAAAATGCAGTTAAGGCCTTTGGTTCTGAATATTCAAGGCAGCATAGGTTGATGCACTGAAGTGCTGGGACACAAAGAACCCAGGAAGATTTATCATGCAGTTCCCAGCCACTTGGTTCTCCACGAAGGTCAGGTCATCCTGCACAGGCTTCTTGCTAGCTTAGGAGATAATTTTTACATCTTGGACATGCGAATGTCTAAGCCCTCCATTGTACAGCTGATGAGAGGGTAACAGTGTGGCTCTCCGCAGAGCACAACACCAGTTCACCAGAGGATGTGTTACCCAGATACTTTGTACCCTGGGCCCACTCCTTGCTTGGCTGTCTTTGTTAGAGGAAATGTAACATTTAGACAAATTGACTTTAAGTAATCTGGAGGTGAGCTGGAATAGAAGGTTTTTCAGAAGTAATTATTTTCTTGAATCATAGGTTTTTTACTTTACTGGATTGCATTCATTTCTAACACTTATTAAGTTCCTACAGTGCAAAAGACGTTATCTTGGGAACTGACATAGTCATCTCATTTGAGCTGCTAGTACACTCATACTCCTTTTCTGAAACTTACTGCCTCGTTTTGAACATACGATTTGTGAAATTGGATGTTTGAAGCTCTGTGTTTTCCTCTTTCTGCCCTCTGCTGATACACTGAAATTTCCCATTTGATTTTTAACAAGCCCACTCAGCATATGATAAAAATAATTTTGGAAGATAAGTCCTGTAGTATATGCCCAACTTTTAGGATCATTTTTTTAAAGTGTGGAAGTCGTAGCATAACATTTCTGAAAAACTTGAGAACTGTTGGTTTCTGAGAAATTAGCAAAGAAATAACATGCCTTTGTTTAACATAATATTAAATGAAAATTTTCGCTCTTATGTAATTGCTTTCTCTGTTTCATTTAAATTATTTAATTAAGAATAATTTTGAAGGTTTCCTTTTTGTTACTGTCACCTTTTGAGTTGTCCCACTCATAGCTCTAACCATTAGCAGTGATAAAACTTGCAGAAATGCTTTGATCAAAAATCGTAAAGCCTAGGTATTTGCACATATATATGATTTTTATTCTTTCTTACTCTGTGCCTAATCACAAAGTTTCACAAACTCATGTTCCTTGTAAGGCTTTGAAAATAAGTGTTTATATTTGTGATATGATAAATGCAATTAAAAGAATTAATGTTAGGCACTTTTTCATGAGGATTTCCTTATTTAAATCTCATATTCCCCTATGAAGTAAATGTCAGATGAAGTCATTGAAGCAGAGAGACATTAAGTAATTTGCTTTAACAGTAACAGAATCAGAATACACACCCAGGAGAACCAGTATTTCTTACAGTGTACCACATTTCCTCCTTGAACAGATTTTGCTCTGGGAAGATGGTTTGAATAGCCTGTAAAATAATAATGTCAAGTACTAAACCCAGCGACCCTTTCCTGTCTTTTCGGCTTGAGAAATGAGGCTCCTCTTGTCTGGATGGCAGATTCACCTTTCTAGTTTGTACTTCACCCTCGCTGTCCAGCCTCTCTCCTAAAGCCTGTTAAATTACTCTGTTTTTAACCCCAGGAAGAAGATGAAGTGCCGGATGATGAGACTCTGAACCAAATGATTGCTCGACGAGAAGAAGAATTTGATCTTTTTATGGTAATGCTGCAGGAAATCATGAAATAAATGCCTTAGTCCTCTGCCCCTTTTTCTGTTAACCAAGATGTCTGGAGCCTGAGTTGCCCAAGCAGCACTTCATTCGTGAAGCCTGTGCCTTTCTTTAGTTCAGAGACTGCATACTGGCTGCATTTAGCCTGCAGACATATTTTGTTTGGCCCACACAGCATTTTTTTTTTTAATTTCCCATTTGTTGCCAACATAGAAAGAATCCTGATTTCTGGCTTCTCTTGAAAAATGAGATCGCGCCATACAATGCCCACATCTCTGTGTGGAAACAGTTGGCCAGAGCTGAATAGCAGCTGTACCCTCTGGACAGGCCATGTGGTCTACAGCTTACCACAGACATTTCCCACCCCTTGTACCCAGTTCATTTCCAATCATCCCAGGCCAGTGTCATTCAGGAAACATGCCTGGCTCCTATAGGCATTTACATTTATAATTATGCCCTAGTCCTCTTATTAGAGCAAAGCAAATATGTTCCCAGTGGGGGCAGGCAGCTCAAGTGATGCTGGTGTTCCTCTTCTATGTGTTGAAGAGAGCCCGCTGTAGCAAATAAGAACCCGCTAGGTATATACAAAGGTACAGCCTTCATTTAAAGATCAAAACCAGTTGGATTTCACTGGTACAAAGTAGGTGTAAAAGGACCTTGGCATTTGAGGATTTAACGTCCATGGTTTCAACCTTGATGTGCCATAATACGTAGCATCTGTAATTTTACTGAAATCTGAGTTTGATTTATGTGTGAGGGCAGCTACAAGCCAGTGTTTATGGGAAGCAAGCCCCTTGGCTAGTGAAGAAGGTTTACAGAAGTGGTATGTACTTGCTGTGTTCTCAAGGCTTTTGCTATAGCTATTTTAACTATCTGTGTATCCCCTGGCACATAGTAGTTACTTAATAAATATTTTTCAAATGAATGATGATATTTGCAAAATGTCAGGCTTTGTGAAGATGTCGGGATGGATCAGGATGTACAAAGTTAAGAGGTTACTTCCAGTACCTTCAATCATTTGGATCTTTATCAAAGACATTTAGCCTGGTTGGGGAAGGAGTGAGTAAACATCAGCCATAACTTTGGGGGTTGGATGCTGCAATATCCTAAAACCAGACATTCCTAATTTGAATGCCCTCGGGTCTCAGATTAGCAATTGGCATGAGTGAAGCTAGTGGACAGGGGTAGGCTTACTGGAAATGTCTAAGGGGGATGGAACTGCGAGGTAGAAATGTGAGACCTGTGTCACCAGAAATTACAAATTTTCAAGAGAAGCTGGAAATTGAGGTTTTTATAGGCAATTTCTGGATTTTGAAATGTTTGCAACTAAATTCAGTTTTTAAAATTATGTAACACTGCATGCCAAACGAAACACAACTGCAGGCCGAATATGATCCACAGGGTTCATGGTCTTCACCTTTTTCACCTAGACAGTCTTTGAGAACGGAGCTCCAACTGTGTGAAGGCTTATGTTATTTTTCTTTGCGTATGTGCCTGATTTTTGTCTAGGGAACACTGATTGTGTATAATGATTCACAAGAAAGGACATTTAATTCTTTTTTGTGAAAATTCAGGTAGACTTAGGAATAACTCCTATACTCCTAATCTGGGATTGCACTTCCCCCTCTCTCTCCTTACCTGAAATGAATCACTCTACCAGGTAAAGTCATTTTTGGAGAGAAATAGCAGTAAGAAAGACTTAACAAACAGCACAGTCAATGTAGGGTGTTCATAAACCCTAAATTTCTTAACTCATACTGTTGTTCACCACATTCATTGATTCAGTATTCTCTACTTAGCGAGATTAGGGACAAATATCAGAAGTAGACATTCTCTCTCTTCTTGAGGAATATATTAAACTGTAGATTACTTGGGAACACCCAGGCAAGGAACCCTCAGTTCCTGGCTGATCACTGATGGACAGTAAATCAGTACTGCTAAAGGCTCAGATAATGTCAAGACACTGCAGAGGATAAGCGTCCTGCCATTAAACAAATTAGATTAGGCTTGGAGGTGGAGAAGTCCAACAGCAGGCCCAAAACAAAGGGGAAAAAGTACTTCTCCTGCCTCACTTTTGGACTAAGGATTTATAAAAATTGAAAATCTCAGAAAAATATTTGAATGTCTGGCCAAGGCACAACCTTTTTTTAACTTGGAAATATTTTACAACACAAAGAACAGGCCTGAAACGGGTATGGCTGGTTAGGGGACACTTTTTTTTTATAGGCGTTTTGATTTTGTAAATTTCCTTCTTGTTTCTTAAAGGTTGGCTTCTATTTTGGGAGTTATACAGATTTGGGGTTTGGTTTAGTTTTTTAAATTTTATAATCCACTGGCTGCCTTTGACCATTCCCTGTTCATTAGCACCTCCACAAGGGGGCAGGAAATCAAGTTTGAATCCTTGCCAGCTAGTCTGATTAAATTAAAGTTTAGTGAGAAACAGGAATGGAATGTGAGCTAGAATAAATCTTTGGATTTCAAATATTTAAATTCTTTACTCATTATTATAAAAGAATTAATTCTTTCTATAAAGTTAACACAAACTTATTATTTGTTTTTTTATCATAGACACTGGTTAGACATTACATATGTAGATAGTCACTTTCATGTGACTACATATGTAATGTCAGAGCAGGTTGACCACAAATGTTTTTTTTAAATATTTGTCTTGCTTTCTTCTAAAAATGTGACTTCAGAAGAAGTTACTTTTCATACTGATTACTTACTAATTTTACCTAAAAAGATCTTTCAAAACTCAAGATATGTATCTGGAACATTTTGCTAGCATGCACACATTAGACTTTTAGATGCTACGAAGTCAAGAAATATTTTAAAAAGTAATTTTTAGATGCTGTGCTCTCCACAAAGGCAAGAAATATTTTTTCAGATTAATTGTACTTATAAGTATAATCAGTTCTCAAGACAAATATATTCATGTAGTAACTAAGTTAGATTTTTTTCTCAAAGATTGACTTAAGATTTTATACTGGTGTTTTGCGGGTAGAATAATCTCTAGGGGGAGATGCAGTCATTAAAACTTTCAGCTTATCTTATTTAATTATATCTACATTTCCTAAAAGAAACAAAAAGCAAGTGCATAACTTGCTTTTATATCAGAAAAGATTTATTTTCTCAGGTGTAGGCAAATGGATAGCATAAGTCATTTTACAGGCTTTAGTATAGATAATAGTAGGCTAACCAAAAATCAAAATGGCAATATTTTGTCATCTCAGTGTAGGACATTAGCAAAAACATTTGTTTTCTTATTCATATCTAGTAACTATTAGGAGGTTGCCTCATGAAGCCCCTCTTTAGATCCTGCTGTAAACAATGCATCCTCTGTGTGCTAGTTATGGAGACTGGTAGATTCCATTTCTGATACCAAGGCATTAGAAGGCAGAATTAAGCAGAGTATCATGAGCTGACTATATATAGCACATGACAGAGCAGGTTGGTCACATTTATCTATCAATGGGACTCCACCATGCCCCAAACCTACCTGATTCAGAGAATATGATTTCCAAAAATGAGGAAGAAGCATAGTTTAAGGGTAGTTGACCTCTGATTATTAAGTTAGGTTCTAGAGGTCATATTTGGGTTCAAGTAGTAGATATTTTATTTACATTTTATCACTTTTAGCTTGTAAGAAAAAAATGTTGAATCCCTGTTTCAGTAAGGTAGAACCAAAGGAAGAGGGAAAAGGTAAATAAAGTAAGATTAATGGTCTATTTGATGGTAGAAATGATACATCTAGCTAGTGACTTATACCTATATAACTAATGTGTACGGAAAGTCAGTGGCAATCTCATTTACTCTTTATTTATTTTTTATTTTTTATTTTTTTGAGTTGGAGTCTCACTCCGTCACCCAGGCTGGAGTGCAGTGGCCGCTCCCGGCCACCACAGCCTCAACCTGCTGGGCTCCGGCGATCCTTCCGCCTCAGCCTTCCAAGTAGCTGGAACTACAGGCATGCGCTACCATGCCCGGCTTTTTTTAAAAAATTTATTGTAGAGATGACGTCTTGCCAAGTTGCCCAGGCAGGTCTCCAACCCGCGGGCTCAGGCAATCCACTCAACTCAGCCTCCCAAAGGTGCGGGATTACAGGCTGAGCCACCAAGCCCGGTTACTCTTCTTTTGATCTATTAGATTGTTTGGTTACAGATAAAAGCCAAGTTTATGGCTCTTAGTTTACTTACAAGTGAACTGGATTTTTAGAAAAAGAGAGGAGGAGGTGGAGAGAGAGGTATTTTGAAGGCTCTGAAAGGTAGTGGTGTCAGGCCATTGCCTTGCTAAACTATGGTGTGGCCATGTGCTTTTTGAGCTATGGCCTGACCATGTTTCCTGGCTTTGGCCCTCTCCCCTACCTTGGGGAAGTGAATCTCCTCTTTCTCTCTCTCTTTCTAATTTACTTTCTAAATAAACTATATTTTCTTTTTTTTCTTTCTCTTTTTTTTAGAGATGAGGTCTCGCCAAGTTGCCCAGGCCATTTTCGAACCAATAGGCTCAGGCAATTCCCGCACCTCAGCCTCCCAAAGTGCTGGGATTACCGGCTTGAGCCACCACGCCCGGCCTAAACTATATTTTCTAATCTTAAAGAAAGAGCCAGGCTCGGTGGCTCAGCCTGTAATCCCGCACCTTGGGAGGCTGAGGTGAGTGGATTGCCTGAGCCCGCGGGTTCGAGACGCGCCTGGGCAGGCAAGACCTCATCTCTACAATAAATCAAAAAAATTAGCCGGGTGTGGTAGCGTGCGCCTGTAGTTCCAGCTACTTGGAAGGCTGAGGCGGAAGGATCGCCAGAGCCCAGCAGGTCGAGGCTGCAGTGGCCGGGAGCAGCCACTGCACTCCAGTCTGGGCGACAATGAGACTCCAACTCAAAAAAAAAAAAGAAAGAAAGAAGTTTCACTTATAACTTGATCAGTTGAGATGAGATTACCTCTAAGCTCTGTCTCTGTGATATCATATTTTCATAAAGTTCAACTCTTATGAAAAGGTAAGGAATTGAGGATACTCTCACAGTGCCAGGGATATATTGAAAATTTAGTACATTCATGGCTGACAGACTAATGAAACCATTTACATCCCTTCCACATGTCCAACCATGGGTGGCTACTCCATATTTATACCTTGGGTCACTGTTGTTGTTTTGGTGTTTTTCTATTGTTTAATTAACAGCACAGGCCCTACTAAATAAAAGGAGACTTTCTTAAAGAACTTTCTTTTCTATACTCAAAGAATACGTTTCTTCCAGGGAAGTAATGAATTGTATAGCAAGGGTTCATATTTTAAAAATGCATTCCCAATTTGCATTTTCCCACTATTAATGGGAGGGTTTGCACACAGAGAATAAGGAAAGGAATTCTCAAAGCATATTTCTTAAATGCATAAATAAATTTCAAAAGCTGGGTGCAGAAGAAGGGAAAGGATGTTTACTTTGAGGAATCTTTCCCCAGACACTGTACTTTAGGGCTAAGCTAGAACAAGTCAATGAGGATGAGAGAAGCTGAAAGGGACCCTGTGGCCATAAAAGACAACTTGGGAATATTGTAAGTCCTGTACTACACAGAATCTCTCTCCCTCTGGTGATACTTGTATTAATCTCTTCAGCGTATGGACATGGACCGGCGGAGGGAAGATGCTCGAAATCCAAAGCGCAAGCCCCGCTTAATGGAGGAGGACGAGCTGCCCTCCTGGATTATTAAGGATGATGCTGAAGTAGAAAGGCTTACGTGTGAAGAAGAGGAGGAGAAAATATTTGGGAGGGGGTCTCGCCAGCGCCGTGACGTGGACTACAGCGACGCCCTCACAGAGAAGCAATGGCTAAGGGTAAGTGTAGCTTTTCTGACCTGCTCCTGCTAGGTGGAGTGTTTTGTTGACTTGGAGAAACCAGAGGTTTCTGGAATTCTCTGAGGGAGCCAAGTTGCCAATCAAAGGGAAGGGGCTCTCTTGAACTCAGAAGATAAGATCATTCTGTTGTTGTAGGGAGTCTTTCTGTATTTCAAGGTAGTCCTTGGAGAAAAGATCACACAGAATTTTTTGCTAGAGCAGAATTGGCCATTGGAAGCACAAGATTATGAGAGCTATGAGACCCACTAATGTTTTATGACCAATTGCCTGGTCATGGCTCACTCTCTCCAACTGAGAATCAAAATATGGAAGGGCACCTTAGAGGTCTTTTTAATTGTTCCCCCTCATTTCGTGGTCTTTAACTGAGGTTTTACTTTGATAAGGCGTGCAGAGACGGTTCAGTCTCTACATGTTGTTAGAGTTTTCTAACAATGTTGGTATTTTGTAGACTGATAGCACATTTACAGATGGGAGTTTCCTTCTGTACTCTCTTAGTTTGACAAAGAATGTGAGGCCCAGAAAAGTTGCTTGACTATGCGGGACACACAGCTGACTAGAAAGAACAGAATCAGTGGGTGCTAATGCATTTGCATGCTTGATTTCAGCTTGATCTGTTCTGTCCATCACAAACACAGATTGGAGCCTGGGACTTGGGTCACTGATGCTTGGAAATGTTATTTTACAGTTTGTTTGTGTTCTTTTTTTCCTTTGGAAAATGGCGACTTCTCGTTTTGGCTTAGGACTGAAATTTTGGAATGTTCCTTAGGGAGCATAAAAATATCAACATCCTCACAGGAGCCACATGTGTGAATGTCGAGGCCTGTGGAAATCTTTCATGTAATGGTTTAGCTCTACTTTCCATTTTTGGAAACAGACTTAGTACCTAGATAGGCGGGGCAACCTGGAACATGCATTCCAGACACAGCCAGTAAATGCACGCTGCAAATAGTAAGTGCAGTTGATTAAAAGCCAAACAAAATAGAAACTGTTGTTGGGAATTGTTCATTTTATCAAAAGGGGATACAATTCCCAAGCTTTGTGAAACATGGCATTTAGGGCCCATGTCATAAGTAGGTAGGTGGGTAGGAAGACAATGGGCAGTATTTTGAGATTAGGTACCAAGGGCAGACAGGTCTTGGCACCACTTGAGATGTGATTTACTCAGGATGTTGTGTGATAACAGGGATGTGACCTGAATTTCAAAAAGAGTGAAGTCTGTGTGATTCTGAAAAGAGAGAGACTAACAAAGCATTGCTCATACTTGTGACTGAACAGTTGCATATAAAAAACTTTTGTGTAATTGTTTTACTGCCATATCCAGCCAGACATTCCAGTGCTCTCAGAGTATGGTTTTATGAATTTCCTTTGTTTCACTGTTGAAGTTGTAGTTGTATAATTAAGATTCATTTTATCATGTGAAGAGTTTTTTGGTTAATGTTCATTTCTGAGCTCTGAAAAAATCCTATTTTCTTTCTCTTTTCCTTAAGCAATAAATTAAGTACCTGGAGTATTATTACAGGAGATGAGACAGCAATAACTAGGCCAATGTTTTAAAGTCAATCTCTGATATGTATAATCTCCAAACATTACAAGCAAAAAACAAAGCAAAACAAAACAAAAAGACTCTGTTTATTGGGCCCAAATATAGCTGAACATATATTTTTTTAAAAATCATTGGGACTTGCTCTTGAGCAAAACAACATGAGAAATCTTAGGAAATTTTAAAGTTTAAGATACCTATTTCTTTTTCTTTTTTCATTCCATTTATATTGCTGAGGATTTGTACCATACCTAGTACATAGTAGAGACTCAATGACTGTTTGTGAAAATGAAAGTATAAACTTATAAGAGGAAAGGGAAAGTTACTAACTTACTAGTAATGTTAGGATTGCATTTCTCTTTTTAGTGTACCTAGTAGACTTCCTTTTAACTCTAATACACACACCTAAGAATGGAAAACAAGTTGATTTTATTACACTGTGAAAATGGGTTTTTTATAAATTTAACTCTAAAGTGCCTTGCAGCATACTAAGTTATGCAAGAAAGATGAAACTCTTCTCAATACAGCTTTATTGTAATATATCTTTCCGTAGTCTACTCTTTTGAAAACTGTGTGTCCACATTTGGTGTGAACTGACAGCCTGCTGCTAACCAGGACATGCAGTAGATGCAGATTATCCCATGGCCTAACCATTCAGCGTAGATGCTTACCGTCATTGGTGTTCCTATTTACCAGCAGCGGTCCTATTTAATAGGACTTTAACCTTTTTTGATAATAAAATTATATTGAGGGGGTTCTCATGGGCCTGGATATGAAGAGAGGTTCTTTACCGGCTTACGATTCAACACGTTGCGTGAACCCAGCCAACATACCCTTGAAAGGGAGTTTGGCAAGGACTGTCGTGTAAGAAATGCTGTAACCAGGCTAAAATAATTCTTCTTTTTCCTGGCAACGTTGTACAAAGCCTGCTTGGCAGAGACACTGAAGAGCCATAGAATCTCAGAGCTGCAAGGCAGCTGAATGGAGCAGCTTCCCATTCCTTGCTGAAATCACATTCTCTGTAGTCCCTGTGCCAAGAGGCTGGCCATCCCTAAAAGGAAACACACCGCCTTTTTGTCTGTGTAGACCTCTGATTTATGGTCAGCTTTGATTATTAGCTCTTCCTCCCTTTGAATGGAATCTTCTTCCCTGTAGCTGCTTCTCACTGGCCTTGATTCTTTTCCCTGGGGTGAACAGAACAAGATTTTTTTGTCTTTAGCATCACAGCACCATGGATAAAATGTCTGCAGACTCGTGTTCAGTCTGGATTGAACTTCCTTATTCTCTTCTTCTCTTGAACTTTCCTCATCCTACAAGGCCCAATTCAATTGCCCACCTCCTGTGGTGCCTGCACAGATAAATTCTAATTGTACTTTTCACGGTGCTCTTACATTTCTTTGCTTGTCCTTCTGCCACAGTTTCCTAGTAGTCTTGGTAGTTGCCAACCTGCCTGCTTTCCCAACTAGTTGGTAAGCAAGCTCTTGTATCTTGTTAGAATTTAACTTCCAGGTGCAAATAGTAAGTGCTCATTGATTGCCATACTTAAATCACACTGAATCGAAGTGGATCTAGAGTACAGATGAGGGGTATGTTCACTGCTGCAGCAGACAGACCTCAACATGTCCTGTCCATGGACCTATCAAAATAAATAAATAAAAGTTGATTTCTGGCCAGGCATGGTGGCTCATGCCTGTAGTCCCAGCCCCAGCTGACGCAGGAGGATCACTTGAACCCAGGAGTTCAGCATGATCACACAGCTGCACTCTAGCCTGGGCAGCAGAGTGAGACCCTGTATCTTTAAAAAAAAAAATTGTTTTCTCATTCACATAAAAGTTCATGACAGGTGTTACTGATTGGTGAGGGCAGTTGTCCTCCATGATCATTCAGGGATCCAGGTTGTTAGAGCCTCTGACAGCTTGGTCATCTCCATCCCAGCCTCCTGAGCTGAAAGTGGGGAAAGCAACATGGAAGAATGGATGTGGAGTTCACCTAATTCCATTGGCTGGAACTTGGTTATGTGGCCATTCAGACTGTAAGGGAGATTGGGAAATGTGGTCTGGCTGTGAGCCCAGGACAACAGGATTTTGGTGGCTACTTCGCTGTCTCTGCCTCAGTACACTTGGGTTAAATTTAGGTGAGATGGCCACTTTCTTTGCAAATGGTGTTATAGTTTTCTCACAAACAGGTTTTATTTTGTCATCATAGTATGCTAAAAATTCCCACAGTGTCCTTTAGAGAATCTGTTCAGTTGGATGAATTTAAAATTTTTTTCTGTATTTATAATGCTGCTTTCAATCAGGAGAATCACAATTTCAAACACAGCTCAGTTTTTAAAAATGTTTTTAAAAAGGTATTTTGAGTTGTTTGAAATCCCTATTTCCACTGAAAAACTTTAATGTCATTTGTGTTAGCTAGTGTCAAGTTAACTTTATCTTTTGGGGGTAGTCAGTTCAACATTCACTTACTCTGTAGGCTGTTTGTTTATTCTTTTGGGGATTCCCGGCCTGTCTTCCTTCCCAAGACGGCATCTGGATAAAGGTGGAAGTTGGTGTTTCAGCATAGCATTGAGGTTCTCCCTACCCCTCCAAACCACTGTGGGTCTCCTCTGGTCTCAGCACAGGGCTGCTGGTCTGTTCCTGTTCCAGGAGGTTTTGACATGCAGCTGGTTTCATCTGATTCTTTTGGAGACTGATGACATGTGCTGTTGATGTCTGGGTCCTGGCCCCAGGCTCTAGTTGGAAGCTTTCCTGCATTCTGATGTCTCATAAAATCCCTGGCCTCTTTGGTCTCACAGTGCTCTCAGCTCTTTTGTGTTCTGTTTGGGAGTTTGCAAACTCTTGGTTGCTTTCTCCACCCTGTGCTGGAACATGCAGGATGCAGTACAACTGGTCCCTTCCTCAACAGTTGCTAAGTCACCACCAGGGGGTTGTCAAACCAGAAGCTTACAGGATCTGATGGTTGAGTGGGTCCTGAGCTTTGTAAAACAAGCAATTCAAACACGTCTTAATTTTACAAGTTTTGTAAAAGTATGTGACCATATGAACGCATAGTGAGGGATCTTCCCAGAGTCTTGGAAGGAGATCATGAGTGAGAGACTTGAAGCCCAAGCTTCATTTGCTTCCCAGTAAATTCCTCTGAGCATTTTTGGTGGCTCCTTCTCTTTCTCCCCCACTTCTCCCTCGCCCACTTCAGGACTTGGACTCTGATGAGGCAGTATTGCATTTCAACTCCAGCTGCAATTCATTTCTGGCACTAACTACCCAGAGTTAGGATCGATCCCACAAGTTAAAAGGCACAGTCCCCAGCAAGACTGCCTTAGCTTCCGATACTAGCCACACTTTGGGGGTCCTTAGACTTCCCACACTTTTGACTGACTGGCTATAAATTCAAGGGTTCCCATGAACCATTTGGGTTTGATAATTTGCTAGAATTACAGAGCTCAGGAAAGCACCACCTGTAACTGTTTTGTCATGAAGTGTACAAATCAAGAAGACTAACCAGTGAAGAGAGGCATAGAAGGAGGTCTGGGAGGGAACCCAGGTCCTCTGCCCTCTCCTCATGGATTCAGAGTTCATCACTCTCCCAGCACATCAGTGTGTTCACCAGGAAGTAACACTGGGCTTTAGTGTCCTGTCCAGAGTTTTTATTGGAGTTTCATAATGTATAGACATGATTGAATAAATCACTGGCCACATTACTGCACTCTAACTCTAACCTCTCTTCCTTCCCTGGAGGTCAGGCTGGCCCAAAGTTCCAGCTTTCTAATCATGTGGTTGATCTTTCTGGTGACCATTGTTCATCCAAAGCTATCTAGGGGCCCATCACACCTCATCTCATTATCAGAACAAAGACATTCATATCACTCACGAGATGCTAAGCATTGTAAAAACTCCATGCCAGCCAGGCTCAGTGGCTCAGCCTGTAATCCCGCGCCTTTGGGAGGCCGAGGTGAGTGGATTGCCTGAGCCTGCAGGTTCGAGACCCGCCTGGGCAACTTGGCAAGACCTCATCTCTACAATAAATCAAAAATCAGCCGTGCATGGTAGCGTGCACCTGTATTTCCAGCTACTCGGAAGGCTGAGGTGGAAGGATCGCGGGAGCTCAGCTGGTCAAGGCTGCGGTGGCTGGGAGCGGCCACTGCACTCCAGTCTGGGTGACAGAGTGGGACTCCCGCTCCAAAAAAAAAAAAAAACCCCATGCCAGAAACCCAGGACAAAGACCAGACAAATTATTTATTATACAAGAAGTAGAAATATCCTGAGGTCTGACCCCTTCCCTTTCTGTCTTTACTTCCTTTCACACTCTTCTTAGCCTTCTTGTGAGACAGCAACTTCTCATACACTGTGTGTCCTAAGTGAAATGCTCTGCACTTTGCTCATGCCATTCAGAGGATCCCCATCCACCGAGCACAGTTCTTCATTGTGAAGAGTCTTTGAAACTGAGGGAACTCCTCCCTGTCAATGAATCCCAGTTTTGATGGCTGCCTGATAGGGGCTCACAATCCAATTTGGAAGTCAAAGATGTTATTTGTCTTTTTTGTCTTTGCATACTAACTGTATCCTAATTCTCCTCAAGGCATGGGTCACTCTCCTAAATTGGGGATGGCCCCTTGAGAAAATATGGAAGAGTGTATCAATATGGTTAAAAAAATATTTTATCCATTATTATTTTGTGCATTTTTCATGGTATGCCCAAGATGATAAAAGGCAGTACTACATATTACTTATAAGTGTGTGTGTTTGCACATGCACAAGAAATGGCTCATCTTGATAATTTCTTGGAAAAATATCTTTGCTTCTTTATGTGTGAGAATAGACATCCCACCTACCTAAATTGGCAGAGACTTCTGAAAAGCCCAGCAGGCCAGGGTTTTCTGGTTTAACATTAGCCCTGTACACACTGGCTGTGATGTTTCTAGCATCACAATGCAGTCATCATTATGGAAGCAGAGGCTCTGCAAAATAGAGGTGACTGCAGAGCCAAAATGTGGGCTGGAGGGTGATTTCTGGAATGCCTTGTTTTATCATGCTTCCTTTTCCTTTGGTCCTTCTGCCAACTTCAGATTTCTTCCCTTCCTTAAAACATTTAGTGATATCCCTGAATTTTTTTAATTGCTGTATGAGTGATTTTTGCCCCACAGCACTTGGAGATAATTGGAATGCAATCTAGCTTATGTACTCTGGATAATGTGCAATGCCAGCTGGATGGGGAGAACGGACTTTGGAGAGTCTGCCTTTGTCTCACAATAGATCTCATGTCTTGAGACTGTCATTTTAAAAGTCCCTCTTATTTGCTGGCTTCTCTTGTTACCTTTCTTATGCCATCATATATCTACTGTGGAGCTCTTATGAGTGTGTGTATGTTTCTTTTGGTATACTGCTTAAGCTCCTGGCCATAAAGGAAGACACCACTCTGTTTTGTAATGCCCTGTGCAGTTGGGCCCCAACAAATGCTGTTTCAATGACGGTGATGAGACTCACTTCTTCAGATCTTTAAATCTGGAGATAGGTAATAGCAAGTTTCAGAAGCCATGGAGTTTCAAGAGGAATTTTACAGAAAGACAGAACACACTATTTTTCCTTGACCAGTCTGTCACTAGATGAAAGCTTGAGCTTCCCATGGTGTATGTGCCTTTAGTGGGGACCCTGTCATCATGTCTGCTGACCATTCTAAGGGTCCTTGGATTTTTCTCTTCCCATAGTTCAAAGTGAAGAAACAAAATAAGAGACTCTTAGAATATGTAATAGTAGGCTAGTCAGTAAAGCAAAATGTGACACCACTCAACAGGATTGACTTTGGTGCCTTAAAAAGCTGCATAACATGCCAGGTGCGATGGCTCACGCCTATAATCCCAGCACTTTGGGAGGCAGAGGAAAGAATTGCCTGAGCCCAGGAGTTAGACACCAGCCTGAGCAACTTGGCAAGACCTCATCTCTTCAATAAATAAAAAAATTAGCCATGTGTGGTGGCACACACCTGTGGTTCCAGCTATTCGGAAGGCTGAGGCGGAAAGATTGCCTGAGCCCAGCAAGTCAAGGCTGCATGCAGTGAGTGTGCCATTGCACTCCAGCCTGGGTGACAGTGAGACTCCAACTCAAAAAGAAAAAAAAAGCAAAATTGCGTAACACAAGATGCAAACATAGGATAAGCTCCCTTAGTTGGCCTCCCGCTACAGGTGGCCAGATTGCTGAATTCTACTCAGGAAAAAGCAGACAAATCTGTGGCGAGTCACAGAGAACTGGGAAAAGCATGAGGAAAGGTTAAAGAAATGGGGACTGCAAAGAACATTTGTGATTCTGTGGAAATACAAAGTGAGAAATAAAATATTTCCTCACATGTGAAGAGGTAGGTTGTGGATTTTTCTCTCTCTCTAGAAATCTTTGAAACAAGATAATGTCTTCTCTGTTTGGGCTGGATTAAGTATGATCCAGCCTGGAGTCAGAGACAGGGGCTGGACTCTCTCAGCTATATTTCAGCTGAGGGCATTAGTGATTCTGAGAGATGTACTCTTCTCCTAAAATACCTTATTTTATACTGGAAAGATTTTTTTATTTTGATCCTTTGTCTAAAACATAATGTGCATAATACTTTTAATATTTTCTGCTTTTGTTTTGTCATTTTAAATAACCTTTCCTTTTTGTCATGACATATAAAAAGGCATGGAAAATTAATCTTTTTTTGTTTTATCAAATGACATTTTAGCTTTTAAAATTAGGTCATCAGATTTACTGGGGCAAAATTTTCTAGCAAGCTGCATTTCCATTTTTATACACAAGGGAGAGCTAAGGCCCTAGAAAATAGATTCGGGTGTTGCCAAATTCCATGTTCTTCAGCACTTTAGGATGGAAGTACTCAACTAATTAATGGCAGAGAGAGTTGTGAATTGTTTGGGGAAATATTTGACAGTAGTAAAAGAATTTTAATAACTTTCTACAATTTTTTTCTTAAATCTATTGACTAGATTGCTTTAATAGCAATTGGACCTGAATATGTTTTCTTTTGTCAAAAGTCAGTAGAGTAAATTCAATAGAAGACCTCAGAGGGCCAACTAAAACACATAATAAAGATTGAGAAGGGAGAGGAACTTGTTTTGATTGATTTTTTTCAAACTTTAATGCCTAGAATTGCTAGTCTTACGTTTTCCTTTGAAATCAGGATTTGGCTCTGGAATCAAACTCAGTCGCTGAAAGTCACCATGGGAAATAGAATCTGACTTACAGAGACTGTGGAACCCCAGTAGGTTTACACTATCTTTAGATGGAGCAAATTACTGCAGAGAAGTAAATGGTTTTAGGAATATGTCTGTTTTTTTGAATCAAGATTTGGTTTTTTGCCTTGTGCTTTTTTACTATTTCTTTCTTTCTTTTTTTTTGTAATCTATAAGCCTATGTTGTTTCAGTCAGTGTCAGGCTCAAAAGTAAAAAAAATAAAAATGATGGGCAAGGGGAGAGTACAGTTTAGGAAGGCAGAGACAGGGCAGGGTGACTTCATAATCACCATGCCTCAGGGTCTAGGTGGGCATCAAAAAAAGGAACTGTGACTTTTGATGTCTCTCTATGTAGGATGTTTAGGGTAGTGGTTAGAAGCATAGACCTTGAAATCTGATGAACCAAAGCTTCAAATTCCAGCTCCTCCTAATTAGCTCTGTGATCTTGGGGACCTTGAATAACCTCTCATAGCTTTCTTGTCCTCTTGAGGAAAATTATAAAACCTACTTAATACAGTGTCCTGAGGTTTAAATGTGTGTAACATGGACTCTGGCATATAAGAAAGATTTTTAAAAATTCATTAGCTGTTAAGAAAATGTATTTCTGGGCTGGGCTCGGTTGCTCAGCCTGTAATCCCAGCACTTTAGAAGGCCGAGGCGAGAGGATTGTCTGAGCCTGCAGGTTCGAGACCCACCTGGGCAACTTGGCAAGACTCCGTCTCTACAATAAATCAGAGGGCGGGAGAAGATGTATGCCACAGAAGATGGGATGCGCCTGTAGTTCCTGCTACCTGGAAGGCTGAGATGGAAGGATCACCTGAGCCCAGCAGGTCCAGGCTGCAGTGGCCGTGAGCATGACGCTGCACTCCAGCCTGGGCGACAGAGTGAGACTCTGGCTCATAAAAAAAAAAAAAGAAAGAAAATGTATTAAATTATTTCAGAGAAAACCTAGTGGGAAATAGAAAAAGAAGGGGAAAAAATATCTTGTGTGTCTTGAAGACAAGACTTGGGGGTGACAGGAGAAAGGCAAAATGGGGGGGGGGCGGGGATAAATTGGGGATAAAGAAGTTCCTTTCCCTACTCACAGATGGAATTCGAGGAGGATGATATATTTACTTATGAATACGGTACAGAACCTGGCCACAGGCTTATTCACCCAAGTATGCCAACCTGTACTCAGCCACTATCTTTACTCTGGTTTTCTACTTAGCTGCATACCAACCTACTCAGCAATTAACTACCTTTACTACGGTTTTTTCCTTAACCCTGCATGCCTGCAGGACGAACACTGGGGCCAGCAGCCAGAAACCTGGAATGTGGGCCCTGGCACTGCTGCCAGCTAAGTATATGACCTTGGACAGGTCTCTTGACCCTCCTGGGTTGTTTTTTGTTGTTGTTGTTGTTGTTGTTTTTTGAGTTGGAGTCTCACTCTGTCACCCAGACTGGAGTGCTGTGGCCGCTCCCAGCCACTGCAGCCTCAACCAGCTAGGCTCCAGCGATCCTTCCGCCTCAGCCTTCCAAGTAGGTGGAACTACAGGCGCGCGCTACCACGCCCGGCTAATTTTTTGATTTATTGTAGAGATGAGGTCTCACAAAGCTGCCCAGGTGAGTCTTGAACCCGCTGGCTCAGGCAGTCCTCTCACCTCAGCCTCCCAAAGTGCTGGGATTACAGACTGAGCCCCCGAGCCCGGCTACCCTCCCGGGTTGTTATGGACTAAATTTTAAAATTCTTTAATTCATTAGCTTTAGGGCTACAAATAGTTTTTAGTCACAAGGCTGCTTTGTATAATGGTGAAGAAGTCTGGGCTTTAAGGGTACCTGTCACCCCCATTAGTGCACATTGTACTTGATAGGTAATTTTTCATCCCTCCCCTCCTTCCCATTCTCCCCCTTCTGAGTCTCCAGTGTCTAGTATACCATTCTATATGCCTTTTCAGACCCTCAGCTTAGTTCCCACTTATAAGTGGAAACATGCAGTGTTTAGTTTCCTGGTCCTGTGTTACTCAGGATGGTGGTCTACAATTCCATCTAAGTTGCTGTAAAAGACATTATTTTGTTCATTCTTACAGTTAAATAGTATTCATTGCGTGTGTGTCACATATACACACACATATATATATCACATTTTTATTTTTTTATTACCCACTGATTTATATTTTTATTATCCATTGATCAGTTGATGGACATTTAGGTTGATTCTATATCTTTTCAATTGTGAATTGTGCTGATAGTGGACAGAATATGTCTTCTCAAAATTCATATATTAAAATCCTAACTGCCAATGTGCTGATATAAGGAGGTGGGGCCTTTGAAAGTTTATTATGTAATGAGAGTAAAGCCTTCATGAATACAGTCAGTGCCCTTATAACAGGAACCCTAGAGAGCTCTCTATCTGTGTTTCTGCCATGTGAAGATATAAGAAGTCAGCAATCTGCAAGCCGGAAGAGGACCTTCACTGGAACCCAATCACACTGCACCCTTTCCTTAGACTTCTAGCTTCCAAAAGTGTGAGAAATAATTGTCTGTGGTTTATATGCTGTATGAGTCAAAGTTCTCCAGAGAAATAGAACCAACAGGATAAACATATATAAGAGGATATGCATTATGGGAATCAACTCACGAGATTATGGAGGCCCAGAAGTTCCTTGAGATGCTGCCTGCAAGTTGGAAATTCAGGAAAGCTAGTGGTGTAATTCAGTCCAAGTCTGAAGGCCTAAGAACCAGGGTGAGGACCACCACTCACCCAGAGCCAGAGGGCGGGAGAAGATGGATGCCACAGCTCAAGAAGAGAGAGAGAGAATTTGCTTTCCTCTACCTTTTTTGTTTCCAACCCTCAAGGGACTGGATGATTCCCATCCACACTGGTGAGAGCAAATCTTCCTTACTCAGTGTACAGATTCAAATGCTAATCAGTTCCAGAAACAACCTCATAGACACACCCCAAAATAATATTTTTTACCAGCTATATGGGCATCCCATAGCCCAGTTAAGTTGATACACAAAATTAACCATCACATTAGCCACTCAGCCAATGGTATTTTGTTATAGCAGCCTGAGCTAAGACATGGGTTGAGTTGCCTTATCTTTAATTTGCAGGGTCCCTTCTACCCATATAAAGAGAATGTCTACAATCATATGAAGCCGCTTATACTTTTACTTTTTACTGTGGTTTCACTAATGATTATCCCCTGCTTTTTTTTTTTTAATCAGTAAGTATATTCATGAAAGCTGTTTACAAGCAAATTCAACTCAACATCCATTTATCAAATATCAGTTAAGTTGAATCACACACTGTGCTTGGCCTGGGAAAGTGGTGTTGCTAAGTTTTTATTCCTTACAGTCATAGCTGGCCTGCCTTATTAGTGCAATTATGAGCCAGATTGGAGAGATACTATTAGAGGTAATATTGCAGTTAGCTACCTTGAAGAGCTTATCAAGAGCAGGTCTCCAAGTATACACAGATGGGAATGAATAGATATTAAAGTAGAATCTGAGGTGCTCTAACTTGTAGGGTTTTTAACTGTTCAGGAAATCAGCAGTTTAAACAACATGTATTCTATCTAACACTAGAGTTTTAGTGTCATTCCTCTGGGGATGTTATTCACAATTTTCCCTTCCCTCATCCTCAGGATCCCAGAGGAAAAAAAGGGCAACCATGTCTTTGCCTAAAGAGCCTGCCCTTTAGACACAGAAGCAACTGCGTTCACCCTCCTGACTGTTGCCAGGAGACCCAAACTTTTCTAATGGCATCACTCACACTTGTGTGGTTTCTACCACCCATGCTTGGCCCCAAACGAAGGAGAAATACAGCACAGCATATGAATTCACCTTTGACAAAAGAAAAGGATATTCTGGGATTTAGGTGCCAACATAATAAGGATCTGGAGTGTGTAACATTTGCAAATGTTTGTCATTTTGGAGGATGGCTTTCCTCTTGGTTCACAACAGCTCAGGTGGCTACCCAGATGAGTTAAGTGGGAACTTTCCGAAACAAATATCAGTTCTGATCGCCACCCCTGCATAAAACCCTCTGGTGGCCTCCCATTGTAAGTGAAATTAAACCCAAACACTTTAACATGGTCTGTAAAGCTGTGGTCACCAGAACTCTACCTGGTGCTGAACTCCATCTCTTCTCCTTGATTTCTGGGTGGCTGCCCCACTGCACTCTCCTTTCGGTCCTTTGCCCTTCTGGAAGCTTCTCTCCCAGATCTTCATGTGGCTGTCTCCTTCTGGTCCTAATGGTCTTTTATCCGAGAGACCCTTCTAGGCCACCCTAGCTGAAACAGCCAGCCCCTATTAATAATTGTCACAGAACCTACATTAATTTTCTTAGTGGCCACTGACACTATGTAAAGGTTATCTCATTATTCCTTTCCACTAGTATTAACCTCCAAGAAGGCCAGGGCCCTTGCCTGTGTTCTTCCCTGCTGTGTCTCAGTGCCTGGAGCAGCAGGCACTCAGCAAATACATGTGAATAAGTGAATGTACTAGGGAGAAACGAGGGCTAGCAAAAGAGACTGGGTTACAGCCTATATCCTTTTGGCTAAGTCAGTAGAATCATGTGGAGTTGTTTGTTTGTTTGTTTGTTTTACTAATATGGATCAAGGTAGAAATTATTGGCATTTTTTCCTATGAGATTATAGTGATCTGTATCTTCATATAAAGATTTCTTCTTTAAAAGAATTCTATGTTGGGCCCGGTGGCTCAGCCTGTAATCCCAGCATTTTGGGAGGCTGAGGTGAGTGCATTGCCTGAGCCCACAGGTTCGAGACCATGCCTGGGCAACTTGGCGAGACTGCATCTCTACAATAAATTTTTTAAAAAATCAGCCGGGCATGGTAGCGCATGCCTGTAATTCCGGCTACTCGGAAGGCTGAGGCGGAAGGATCGCCAGAGCCCAGTGGGTCGAGGCTGCAGTGACTGGGAGCGGCCACTGGACTCCAGTCTGGACGACAGAGTGAGACTCCAACTCAAAAAATAAATAAATAAATTTTTTAAAAAAGAATTCTAGGCTGGGCTCAGTGGCTCAGCCTGTAATCCCAACACTTTGGGAGGCCGAGGTGAGTGGACTGCCTGAGCCTGCGGGTTCAAGACCAGCCTGGGCAGCTTGGTGAGCCCTTGTCTCTACAATAAATCAAAAAAATTAGCTAGGCATGGTAATGTGCACCTGTAGTTCTGGCTACTTATTTGGAAGGCTGAGGCAGAAGGATTGCTGGAGCCCAGCAGGTAGAGGCTGTGGTGACTATGAGTGTGCCACTGCACTCCAGTCTAGGTGATAGAGTAAGATTCCAACTCAAAAAAATATATACACTAAAAATATTTTTTTTAAAAATTAGCCAGCTGGGCGTGGTGGCTCATGCCTATAATCCCAGCACTTTGGGAGGTAGAGGCAAGAGGATTGCCTGAGCCCACGGATTCGAGACCAGCCTGGGCAACTTGGTGAAACCTCATCTCTACAACAAAAATAAAAAAATAAAAATTAGCCAACTGTGCTGGCATGCGCCCTAGTCTCAGGAAGCAGAGGAGGAAGGATTGCCTGAGCCCAGAGATAGACAGTGCCACTGCACTCCAGCCTGGGCAACAGAGTAAGACTCTTGACTCAAAAAAAAAGAATTCTAAGGGTATACAGTTTTGACATAAGAGTACTTTTGAGCTTTTTTCTTTTTTTTTTTTTTTTTTTTTTTTGAATCGGAATCTCACTCTGTT